>NC_082596.1:80692332-80994660 GCF_030936135.1 Gavia stellata
TATTTGATTATGATGTTACCTTTAATAAATCAAGTCAACATTGAATTATAGTAATATTGTTTGTATTTTCCATTTTTCCTAAATTGATACACAGTATTATATACAACATTGCGTACCTAGCAGCAAAGTACATGTAAATCCTGGGATGAGGGTGACTTTCTATGCAACAAAGATAAAATTACAAGAGAAGGTTTGCACAATTGTATTTGCATAAGGTCATGTCCTGATCTCATGGAAATGCTTTTTTAGCAGTAATCTCTTAAAGAAATACAAGGTATTTTTTATTCTGAGACACAGCTGGTTTTGACTCAGTCTGGTTATGAGTAAATTAGTGTTGAAGTGCTAAGCTTGACTCGCAATAGGAAGATACAATTGAATTTGTAGTACTTGCAGATTTTGGAAATTAATCTGTATTTGCATTGTGAGAGTTGGCTTGTATGTAATGAAGAGAACTCTCAGTTCCCTAGGACCTGGCTGGGATTTTCTTATTCCCAACTTCATCCATAGATGATCAGATAGGCAGTTATGAACAAAATGTCTCCGAAACAACTCTCGGTTAAAATCTTTTTTGGATCTCCTCAACTTTAAAAAATAATTTTAAGAATTATTAATTAGCTAATAGCTGCCATTAGTTTCCTAAGCAATTTGGCATTTTCAACATGTTGGATTTTCGTATAAAATTATATAAAAAGGTAAAAATTCAGTTGAATTCAATTGTCTGTCTCAGTCACAAAAAATCAGCACTCTTATTCAAGGTATAGTAAGGGGACTGCATTATTTAGTAGTAAAACTTTATCTAAGTGTTCCTGATTAATAAGCCAGTTGGAGTTTTACTGAACTCCAAGGAAAAACATAATGAAAATGCTAAAAGGGTGAGAGAGAATGTGGCTGCTTATTCCTATCAGTTAAACACATCTGAATTAAAGAGGGTTTGGGATTTTTATGTGGCTTTTGGGGTTTCTTTTTAACTTTTTGGTGTATTGTCTTTTGGAAGATGGAAGGCCAGAAGTTGAAACAAAATTTAGTGTAATGTAAAAATTGTTCTTTTCAGCATCCAGTAAAAGAAAGTTTGCTGTTATAGATTCATATCCTATACATGCGTAGGCTATACAAAGAGTTAAATGTTCTGAAACAATTTCTAAACCCTAATCCTGTGAAAGAAAGTAATCTCAAATTATCTTCATGTGGCCCAGTCTTACGAGCGGTGCGATGTCAACTCAGCTGCAAATTACAATCTAGTTTTAATAGTTCAAAACACATTTATCCCTATTAGTGTCAATTGAAATGCCAACCTATTCTCAGAATATATCCCTTAATACATTTAGAGCTGCAAAAGCATTTAGGATTAAGGTATAACACTTACAAAACTGTATTGTACCTTTTGGATTCTTTTTCCTTTCCACCGTACCTGTGTATTGAATAAGTCCATCTCAACGATAAAGACCATCCTGCAAAAGGCTAAGTAGAAACCTTGCCACAGATTTAGAAAATGATGCTGTTTGTATAACAATTAGTGAATCCTTGTTATACTGATTATCCTTTTATTTAATTCAATTATGTATGAGTTCTACTTCCTATTTCTCCACGGTGTAAAAGACTGTCAGAGTTCAAGGAATCAGTAGATTGAGTATCTGAGATATTACCTACCCTGAAAGTGAAATGAATGACTTGGCATATCTTGCAATTATGGAGTACTGGCTCATTTTCTACTCTAGTCTCTATTATATTTAGTCAGTATCAGGAAAGATGAAGCTAAATTTACTTGGCTGTGAACTCCATGAACATCACACTCCAAAAGTCACACACTTCTGCTTTTTCCAACCAGCATGGCTTTAAATTCCTGGAGACTGTTGATCTGTTTTCCCAGTGCTTGGGAGACTAGCGTCTTATCTGACACCTGTTCAGATCCCTTTTCTCAGTTTCATTTGATAGTTATACTAGCAACCATTGTGAAATCCCGAACCGCTGAAGCTCCATGGGTATACAACAGTTAGCAAGGACTCCTTGCAAGAATTTTCCTGCTCCTCAGAGCTTTTGCTTAGTCTTCTTATGTGCCATCTACATTAATGTTTTAGTGTAGAGGAGGACACTTTGTAATATTCCTTGCATCCATACCTGGAGTTTCTCAGGTATGCTTCTCGTGCATTTAAAGTGGTTCCCCCACCAGTGGCACCAAGGCTGAAGTCACAGACGGGTGCTGTCTGGAGAGCACTGTTTGCAACGTAGACCCAAGGTCCTCCAGCATGTCCTGTACATACTGAGGCCCAGCAACTACTGTGAACTTTAGTGCTAATATAGATGTAATGTGGACATAGAGTCCTGAAACCTTCATAGATCTCAGAAAACTGAACACCACTTTTCCCCTCTTTGCACTATACCAGTGAGTGATGTAGATATTCCCTGTTGGAACAAAGGGCATTTCAGCCAAGTGGGACAAAAACCAGAACCACTTCATTCCCTCTCTTTCTTCAGCTGAGCTCTTTTGTACTTCATAGTTGTGAAGCAGATGCCTGATTGTCTCCTGCTTTGACCTGATATTTCCCTGGGTCAGGCCGCAGAAATTGTCTCCAAAAATATTGGAGTGTATCAGATCATCTGTTTCATGCATGTTAACCAGTCTTACCACTTTTTCCTACAGGTTCTCCTGCATAATTGGATATGTCTAGTGCTATACATGACTTGTACTAAAGAGAGATGTGTTTGTCATCATCCTGTAGAGTTTTTCAGTCACAATCTCACTTCCATGAACTAACTTGTTTTGGAAGAATAATTTTCAGCAATGAAGGAACATCAATTGCTGCAGTTTAAATAGCGATCTACATAAGAGCAGAATGGATGACTGTGCAATGGATAGGTTACAATGCTGAATTTTCCTTATGAAAGTTTTCAACATCACGGTTTTCTACTTGGGAAATTAGATTTTCATAATGATGTTATAAAAATTGAAATAATGAAAAAATAAGTGAAACAACCTTTAAATTATAAATTGTCCAGCTTGGTACCTCTGTCGAAGGCTGCCACTCTCCTTCTACGTTCTATGTGATCGTTTTCAGCACTGCTTTTAAATGCCTCAAGAAAATATGTGGAGCACGTGGGGCAGGATGTGTTTTCCCTCACTTCCTGTTCTGCTCCTGCGCTTTTGGTTTCAGGATAACAGCCGTTGAAGGAAAACTTGGGTTTCTTACTCCATGCTTTTTCAGCAGAAAAAGTAACTGCTTATTTTTGTCTAATCCTGTTATTTAAATATCTGTATTACTGCACACCTGACCTCCTTGTGTTATTTTAACTTAGTGGAAAACAGAAAGGTATGTTTTATCAGCACCACCTGCTTAAATTAAAAACAGGAAGATAACTGAGTTTAGTATTCTCTTACCTTTCATGAAAGAAGAAAAAAATGGAAGTAATAAGCTGTTAAGTAATACAAAGTACTAAGAGGGAAACAAGATGTTTCTAAATCCTAATGTAAAGATTTCCTTTTTTTAAACCAAGACCTTATTAAAATGTATTTATATTAAATTTATTTAGCCAGTGATTTTTCCTGGATTTTGGAATTCCCACAACTTCTACTGTGGCCATACACTGCGAGAACAACTGTAGATGTTCAAAAGTAACATAGTTAGTCCCAGCATCAGTCCTTTTGGAGAGATGTTGAAAGTATGCTGACAGCAAGAATACTTTTAAAGTGGTAAAACCTTTTAACCAAGTTACAAAAAGTCTTTGACATTTCCCATGTCAACTGTGTCCCTAAAATAAGTTACTGTTGTCACATACAGAGTTCAGATGGCAAATATTTTTCTTTTTTACTCTAGGATATCAATTTAGAAGATCGTATTAGATTCAGTGACCTTTGGTTATGTTTATGTTATTTTGTGATGCCTGGGAGATTTTTCAGGTGTTATAAAGCAGCAGAGAATAGTACTGTGTTTTTGGAAACATATTCTGCAGAAAAAAATTGGTGAGCAACTATCCATCTTTGGATTCTTTTTTCCTATTGTTTATTCCAATGAGTGACTGACAAGTTGGTTGCCAATTTAACCTAATACTGTATCAAGCAATTGTGTGACACAGTGTAGACTCTGATGTTCATTCCCTTAATATGAATTTTAAGTTTAAAATGGACTTTCACTTTTTGGAGCTGGCTCTCTGTTTCTTGTAAAAAAACTGTTAAGCCACAAGACCAAAATGTGAGGGATCTCATCTTGCTGCCATGTCATTTTAGTAATCCATAGTGGCTGGAAAAGAAACTTTTTAGAAGCTACGGTTTTTGGTTTTGTACACAGAGCTCAAAGGAAAGAAGAATGCCTCTTTATAGAATGCAGTGTATGTTTATAAGTATTAAAATGGACAGGCATTAATTTGAACAATATGGAAATTTTATCTTTCACTTAGGTTTCATGTGTGGAAGTAACAGTCAGTGTATTACGGTGAAGAAAAATACTTTGATATGTGAAGGATATTTCATTAGCGGTTGTTTAGTGACTTGTTCTTCAGGTATAACATTGCTTTAGTCCATTATAAGAAACGTGATCTGGAACTTTAACATATCTAATAACAATCTCAAGATTGTTACAGTGATAGGGATAACAGACCATTAGTGTGTTCCATTTAATATATATATGAGGCAGTCATTAAAACAGATGATTGAGGGTCAGGATGCTCTGTTACGGGTCTTCACTGAGTCAGGACATGTCCGTAACTTCCATACAACTGGTTTCTACTTTTTCACTTATAAAATGGGGATATCACACACACAATTGGACTAGACTGAGGACTTTGGTTGAGGGACAACATTTAAGCAGGATACAAAAAATTCCTGAATATAGCCAGTGTACTTCAGAGTGGGCAAGTACAAACAGCCACCACAATGTGAACTGCAGTGAAAGGCAGACCACACTGACTATGGCTGCTATGCTGGAGGCTTCTCTTCTTCCACCAGTTTGTCAGGTGGTCTCAGTTTTCTGTCTTAGGAGTAATTGGCAAAGAAACATGATGTTACTGGAAGAGGTGAGGTTGCCAACAATATACTGCAAATTGCTATATTTTATTGTGGAGAATGGCCAAAATGAGGTACTCCTGACCATTACGGTAACAGTCCTGACTACTCTTTCAGACCAGCGCAGACAGTGGAGCTTCATTAGCCTTCCAGAGCAATGGGGAAGGCTCTTTTGCTTACTGTATCACAGGTGCCTCCTTTGCTCTTGATATCCTGGCTCTGTAGATCTACCATCACCTGATTTCTTTTCACTGTTATTGTCCACCACAAGCAGCTCTGTCATCCTTCAAATTTCTTTCCTTTGTGCTACTGAGCTCTGTACAGACCTGTTGCTACTTTCAAGTAAAATTTCATTTCCAATAGCCTATTGACTCTAAGCCAAACTCCTTTACCCTAAGAGACTATAGGGACTTCCATGCTTATTTTTAGGGACCCTGTTTTCCTTCTCTGTCCATCATCACATTCCTATTTTTCTTAAGTGGATATAGGAAACTGTGACTACATAGTTACCAATATATTTAGACTTAGCTCTCTGCTTCCCCTGAAGCATTTAGTCCATTGTCTATACCTAATCTTCAGTGGCTTGATGGAAAGATGGTGTAAAAAGGTGAGAATACAAGAAAATTACACATTTGGCAATTCAAAACTGCTGCCTCTTCCCCCTCCTCCCCATCATTCTTGAACAGAAGTTATAACATAGATATTATATGAGGAATTTTGGGGTATGTATGAAGAGTTGCCAAATCCAGTGGAGTCTAAAGCCCAAGTGATTTCTCCTACCCAGTCTGTTTTCTGGTGTTCCTCTTAGTAGGATCATTTGTTAGCAAGGCTTAGCATGCATTCCCAATAGACACATAGGCACAGTACACACACAGTGGGCCACACAGATGAACAAAGTGTGCACCCACATAAACACCAACAGCACTCACACAGAAATGAACAACACGGTGCAGTCCTGTTCCCCCTCTCCAAATGATCAGTTTACTAGTGGACATTCATACACCTTCACTCCTTCACAGCCACTCCTAAATTCATGGGTCCCTGGACCAGCCAGGTCTGCCCAGGATCCATGTCCAAACCCATGGCCCCATTTAACCCATCTCCAGGTCTGACCTTGTGTCTTTCCAGATTCTGGTCTCTTCCAACTTGCCAGCTATTCCAGCTTGAAGTTTGCTAGTGAGTAATCTCCACACACCTCCACACAGAGAGCAAGGTCACACAGAAAAGAGTGAGGAACAGGGCTCCAGAAGATAGGACAGACTACAGTGATCAGGTGTGGAGTTCAGCTGGACAAGGGTATTGACCCTTTCCCTGACTTTGGTTCTTTCTCCTAAATATCGAGTAATAATTTTCACCCATTCCCATAAACCCCTTAAAGACTCTGAGAATAAGTTTGCTTTTTCCCATGAGACCCATGATACTCTTGTTCCCCCTCTGCACCCCTTCTTATCAGTTAGTTACAAAAAGTTGGTGGAACCTCTCCAAGGCCTTGAGTGATTTGTTCAGTTGTGTTCCCTCAGTCTGTGACTTGAGAGGTCTGGTCTTTGATACCATCTCTGTTATTGCTTGTTCCTTAGGTCTGTGTATCTAGGTGGGGTTTATTACGTTTTCTGCCTCTTCTTTTTGTTCTTCAACAATATTCTCAAGAAATATCCTTGCATTACAGGCATCTACATACCCTTTACGTTTCACACAGCTTTTACCTTTCCTCTATCCTTACAATACTTATTAACATTCCGCCATGTTTGAGCAAGAAGAGCTCATCTGCTTAAGAAAACTGATCTACAACCAAAAAATAAAGCCAATCCTCTTTGTTAGAGTCATTTATTAAGATTCTGAGGATAACATCACCCAATGTTCTTCTAAGCAATACAATGTGCTTTTTGCAGACTCTGAAGAGAGCAACAGCTACAGAAAATTACTTTGCTTTTTACATGATATTTTACTGGTAGAAGAAATACACTGATATTAAAAGAAAAACACCTCTGGTAACAACAAATAACTAGCCTCTTGGATTATATACCAATTTAACATGAAGACTCAAGAACGACTCCAGTCCTGTGGGCTTTTAAAATACCCAGTAATCTTCAGATCTTTTAGTGCTGCTTTGACAGCTTTTCTACAACAGCAACCGAGAGAGTCTGCGTATTCTGCACAGAACTCCCTAGTATTCAGCAAAAATAAATGGAAAGCCAGAATATTTTAGCAGCAACATTTCCCAGAGTATCTTCTTGAGCTGTTTCTTGGCAATTTCACTGCTGTAGTGCCTTATGTGAGAAGAAGTTGCACATGAGACTTCATTTCGCATTTCATTCTTCAGCTGTGAATCTGAAATTATTGAAAAGCTCAGTTTCAATAATTATTTTTATCCTACAGAAGGAGGATACTTGATGAACACAAACTGTTATGTGAAGGAAAAAAACCAAAGCAACTGAACAATTTTGTCTTCATTTTGATTGGTTAAAAAAATTTTACCTGCTGTAGAAAGCCTGTCAAGATATTCCGTAGACCTCAACCCCTTCCCAGAGGCAGCTTACCCTTCCCTGTTGTGTCTCCATGTGACACAAGCCAGAGCTGTTCCTTCACCTTGAGGCAATCAGAATTTTGAATGAACTATGGATTTGAGGGACTTCTTTGATCTAGAGCTCAAAACAGTCAAAGAGCGGGGAGGTGGGATTTAAAGCCATTTTGTCCTTCCAATAATTACATTAGAAAAGCAGAAACTTTCCTAGACATAGGAAAATACATGAATAAAAATGGTTTCTGAATGAAATGGCATAGCCTACAAACCTTAAAAACTCCTGTGGAAAGGACCAGTGTTGCATCTTACATAGCACAATACAAAAAAGAACACATCTTCCTAGAAATTGGTGATGATTTTGTCCATCACAGATTCTTAAGAGTCCATAGATTAAGGTAACTTCCCTCTAAAGTCCATCCTCACATGCCGAGACAGCCAGCCAATCTAGAGGTCAAGATATCCACCAGGTCTACTGCAGCTCCACATTGAAAAACCCAGGGAAGGAATGGTTGCTTCTGGAGGCAATATTTTAAAGGGTATGTATCTCTTGCTGAGGTTCAAAATCCTAATAAAGAAGCATTATTGTCCAGGTAACTATTGTTTTCTGGCATTATTTTTCCATAGAGTGGATCTCATCCTTTTCCCAAGTGTATCTAAAGCCATTAAATACCCCAAATTAGATCTTACCTTGCCTGAAATATTAAGTGTACATAGTTGATATTAAATTCTCTCCTCCTTTCCTGGTATATGGGGAACAGGACTAGATAACAGGTGCACGATATGGACACAGGGATGGCTTAGAAGTGTGCTGTCTTCCAAAAATGATCCTCTGAGAGTAATATTCTTATGCTCACATTGTTTATGTCTTCCCTTAGGGCTGATTTCTAACAAGTTGTTTTTCACCTTCTACTTGCACAACTGCACACTGCATTTCTCACTGCTGAATTTCTTGTTTTGTTGGATCATTTCTGCAATTTGTCAAAGTCATTTTGAATTCTAATATTATGTTTCAACATACTTGCAGCCTCAGCTGGTTTTCCATCCTCTGTGCATTTAATAAGCTTGCTTTTTACTTCAGTATCAAATTCATTAATGACAAGATTTAGGTAAAAAGAGTTTCTAAGCAGACCTCTTCTCCTGTGAGCGGTAATTCATTGATAGCTACCCTTCTGATTAGAGTTTTCCAACCAGGTTTTCACCCATGCTGTAACAGTTTTTATCCAGCTCATCCTGCAATAAATTTTGTCTAGATCATGTCTCCCTAACCTGCTTATCAGAGTATCATGCAGGACATAATTGGAAGTTTTATTATTGTCATGATATGAAACATGTTTCTATGTTTCTGTGTTTCCATTCTACCCACAAGTGCCATTGCCCCACTGCAGAATAGAATTGTATTGATTTGACATATTTATTTCTTTGCAAATCCACATTAGCTGCTATTAATCCTGTAATCTTTCAGTCTCTTCTCTACTTGCAAATGGTTTAGTTACTTGTAACAAGGTTACTCTGGGTCCACAGTGAAGCTGAAAAATCTGTAAAATGCCCGTGGAATCCTCCAGCTTGCTTCCTTTTACCATTCTTAGGGTTAGCCTGCATTTAGGCTGCCTCTTGTCTCTATGAATTTTCAAAAATAACTGCTTGTGAATGTGTCTATTTCAGCCAGTTCCATAAATATTTTAGAATGAAATTTATGAGGGCCAGCTGATCTCCGAACAGTTACCTTACCTAAGTGTATTCATACCTGTTTTCCCCTTGCTTTAGGCTGAGATTTTATCCCACTGGTGTGAAGTAATCAATTGTGGAAACCAATGCTGGCAGATGGGGGATTTTGGGGTGGCAAGATTCAAAAAGGGCATGAAATACATGGGTTTTCTTAGCTGTTAGTAGTTTCCTTCTCTGTTAGGTAATGAGCCAGGATTTTTTTTCTACTCTTCTGCTAGCATGCTGTGCATTTGCTATTGTGGTATGTCTTGTTGGTTTCATGGGGTTTATGCCTTGGTCTTTTGTTTCCACATGCTTGCCTATATTACTTTGTATTCATCTTTAGCAATCTGACTTAGTCTTCACTTCCTGAATTCTTCTTTTGGTTGAAGTAACTGAAGAATTCATTAGTTAAATCGATTGCTTCTTATCCTTCCTCTTCACTGCACTATAAGATTGTGTGAAAATATGACTCTGGCTTAGAAGTCATGTGTAATGTGACATTCTTTCGGAATAGGTGATGCCTACACAGAAGTAGATGAGATGGATGCAAACTTAACAGAGGGAGATATATAGCTAATAAAATACAGAGTTAGTTAGCTTTTTCTAAATCAGCCGTACATTGCATAGCATGCAGAGTCATTGGATTTGTTGGAGTTTATCAATTACATATAACAATACAATAACCTTGTCTAGGAGAACATTAATGCCTTTTTTGTCTCTCACCTGTTTTAATAAAGTCTGTTTTACAACCCTACAAGTAGTTCATTAACTCTGTTTTGCAAACAGTGCTAATACTAGTCAATTATACTAGCTAGCATTTGACAAGACCTAGAAACACCTTGCAGATTACCAGCTGAGTCACTACATGAGCAGGAATTTAGAGATAGAAACAATGCTGACATTTCCATTTATAAGTGTTTCTGACTGTTTTTGTTTTGATTACTTACACACACATGCACATAAGCGGGACTCATCAGCTCATTGTGGCTTGAAAGTTGACTCAGCTTGGCAACTGATGCATCTACAGCAGATCAGCTGTTCCTTCCTTAAAAGCTGTCACTATGGCCTGTAAGAATTATTATAATTAACATTGCAGAATTCGGTATTGCTGGACAGTGGGTCCTCTTATGCTGAAAGCATTAAATAGCCTCAGTGTTTACATAATAAATGACATCTGGCAAGGCACGGTATCTTGGTCCTTTGTAATTAATAACCTTTTCTATTAATTTTGGAGAAAAGATTATTAGTTACAAAGGACCTTTTATAGCCTTCTTTTTCTATTGGATTCCTCTCTGATGTGCCTGATTCAGAGGTGCAATTGCTCTTGTGCAGAGAAATTCCTTACCGTTTTCAGGAGAAGATGCCATTGCACAAAACAGCTCTCTATCAAACTCCAGCCTCTACTTCACGAAGCTTTCCCGATGCCAGGAATAACATGAGGAACCTTTATATTACTTAAGGCTGAATATGTCTATCAAATTCACAGAGTTTAACTTTACAGCATGTAATTCTCCCACAGGCATTGACTGAGTGTAAAATGGGCTAGGTTTAATTTCTAGTGTTTCTTACTCACACACTCAAAGAATATGCAGGGGAAACTAGTCACTAGCTAGTAACTGCTCTGCTTTTGGGAGGCACAGCAGAGGTGGTGCTCCAGGCTCTTTGTAGCGGCTACATTGCCTGCTACTCTTCTTTCTGCTCTGTCAGAAGCTATTGCTATCACAAGGCAGAGGAAAGGGGTTAGCCAAGGAAGGGTGGAAATTGTCCATCAGCTTAGTAGGTGTGTGTGCATTTTAGAAACCTCTTCTGTCCTATTGGTGATGAAGGTCTCTTAAAACCATGGGGGCCAAAATTGTTGCTTCCCGCCATGTGCCCATGCCCACGTAAGCACGCATGCATGTACACCTACATCTAACGCGGGAGGGGGGAAGACATAGGGAAACAAGTTCACTACTGTGGGGGATGGCATTCTCCTGTTATTTCAATGACAAGATAGGGACCTGGAAATCCTTCGCCCCACACCTGTGTATGAATGGAGAAGGAGGGAGGTGGTTCTAAAAATGCACCTCAGTTAGGCTGGTTAAAAGTTTCTGAACCCCCTCTCAAAGGTCCTGGAAAATGCATCTTCTCCACTTTTGGAGGCAGGGCTGCCCAGTCTCATCTACTAGCAGACAGTAACAGTAGCCAGGAAGAAAAGCAGGCAGTAACTATCAGGGCTCAAAGAAGGGGACAGAGCACCCCAAAATGACTGGGGAGTGTCCAGCACTCTAAACAACAGGCCAGTGCCCCCCACATCTCAGAGACCTGGACCACCCATGTTGCATGGGTGCTCTGGCTGTAACTGGAAGAAGGTAGAAGAGCTAGGAGTGGGCAGCAGAGGGTTTGGGATGGAAATATGGGCCGTATGTGCTCTGAACGTAGTCAAACAGGGCGGGGGGGGCGGGGGGCGACTATGCAGCCTGCGCGAGAGCTGCTGTCACCTCTGCTATAGGGCCTTTTTCCCCTCTTGTCCGCCTGATTTTCAATGCAATGGCAGGACTAGCTTCTGACTGGATTAGAACAGACATTTTTGTGTTGTAAGATACAGTCAGGTATCATTTTGGACACCATTTGGCAGCTCCTTGAAAACAAATAAGGGTTCTAAATCTAGACACAAAATGAAGCTAGTATTATTTTCAACGGGAAAAATGCAGAAAGGTTTTTAATTTTATGTTTGAAAACCATCCTAGCAGAATGGGCCAGTGGTTAATTCTCCTAACATTTTATGTGCATAACACAAAGGGACAATAAAAATTTGGAGAAGGTAAAAACAATCATAGATTGTTAGATAGACCATATGGTGAGGGCAGACCTTGAAGAACAATAAAGTTATCATCTTCTGGCCTTTAATGTTCATTTGTTTTCCTGTTTGTTTGTAATGTGCCATGTGGCAGCATTATAAATCTTCTTCCTGTGTAATAACTCTTACTACTTCTTTTCTTGCAATTACAAAAGGTGTTTTATGTTTATCAGCCATTCCAGACAACAAAAATGCTATCTTATGTATATCTGAAGTAGTAAAAAGATTGAGTGTATCAGTGCCTCATATAGTGTGATCCATAAAATCAAACATTAATAAAAGCTTTTGACAATCTCCATCTGCTTGATCTTCACACTTCTTCCTCTGCTTTTTTAAGACGTAAAGTCTTGAAATATTTCAGCATTTCCTCTAACTCATCTAGTCTGCCAATTTTTGTGTAGATCAGAAGATCTCAATTTATGAGTTACTTAGTCCTATGACCAGAGCAGAGAACAGTGTTTCTGTTGGGGTCATGGATGTTACTTTTGTGCTTCTCGAAAACATACAGAAAATATCTTGGAGCACTTCTGAATATGAGGATGAGTTGCTGCAAAGAGTTGACTGTAGGGTCATGGAAAGCTGTGGAAAGTGTGATTACATATACTGAGATGTAGGAGGAAAAAAGATTGAGAAGCTCTTGAATAGAATATCCAGTTATAAGGCTCCACTTGAGCTGAAAATAGAATTATCATTTCACTGTTACAAGCATGAAGTATCAGTGCAGTTTTTCTTGACGCAGTTTGTTGAATGTCCATCTCAGCAGCTAAAGCACAGGAACTGCAGACCTTGATTACAAGAATTCTCTCTTCAGAAGTGTAACCTTCTTTAACATAAATTAGATCAAGAAAATTTAAAAATAAGTATCTAGATTGATATTTATGTCTCTACATTTAGACCCCTGACTTAGCAACTGCATTTCATAATTATGCTGTTCCCCAGTTCAAAACTAAAATCAGAATTTACCAGGTTTAAAAAAAAACAGAAAATAGGAAGTATGAATCCATAGGCTGAAAATGATCAGGTTTTCCTCAGTTCTAGTTCTTGCTTGTCTTCCACACGTTGCTTGCTGCTTTCCTGTAAGCACAAGCACTAGGCTACAGTTTCATGCTCTCAGTGAGTTTAATGTAGAGGAAATAGATTTAAGATTCATACAGGAGAAAAAAATCTAAAACTATATATTTTGATATGTGAGGAAATAGCCTTGCAATTAAACACATCTCAAGAATTTTCATATAAAACACTGAAGTCCTTGAAACAATTCAACCGTTGCCTTGTATTAGTTCTCTTTTATATAAGTAATTATTTTCTTCCATTTGCTAAAATAGTATTAATCTTCCTTTTGGCAAGTTGAAAAACCAAAAGAACAATAATCGGAACTTGTTTACATCATGTTATGAGTAACAATTTAGTGATATTATGAGCTGCCTTAGCCTAGGTCAAACTTTCATTCTTCATGAAGATGTAATCTCATGTCCCACAGAGGTGAAAAATCACGTAAATGTTTGTACTCTACTGTGCTTTCATAAGTGATGCCATACATGTCACAAAGAAAATTTTCTTACCAATTTTAATTTTTTATAGATCCTAATTCTGACATATGTTAGCAAGGGGGAAGGTATGTTAAGAAGAAATAATGTAAATCTTAGAAAGTAACTGTAACTGTAGGATAAATGTATTATGAATTCTTTTTCATTTAATCAAATTGTTTCCTGAATTTTCACAACGTAACACAGCAGTTCTTAAGAGCATCAAAGCCAAGTATTACCAAAACAAGCATCTGTCTGCTATTTATGAATGAAGATCAAGCAGACAATTTTATTTTTGTTATTTTCCTTAAGGAAGAACTGCTTCTCTAAAACTGTAGCCTACAGCTACGTCAACAAAACAACTTAACAAAATACTTACCCATGGACTATGGGTTGATGTCAGTGCAGGGAGCATGTTTGCCTAAAATAGAAGCTGTGGGTATTTCTGTAATTCCAAAAAGGAGCCCCGCTAAAGACTCTAGAGGTCAAAGAAAAATGATAGGTGTCTAACAGAATGTTTCTCCCAACCCACCAGTATATTCAACACTGGTTCATAAATAAATACAGCCAGTAGGACCAGGTAATCTATTCACATTTCCTAGACTGGAAAAGTGTCATCGCAGTTCTGCTACAATGATATCCCCTGGAAAATTCCTGAGGAACTTCCTTGCTGAAGTAGCTCTGAGGTAATCTTTTTCTGAATCAATCCAGAAGGAAATGTCCAAAGAGTTGTCACAGCACTTTTACTGGTGTTCATATCACAGATGTCTCAAATAGCTTTAAGGAGGTTTTCAAGAACTGGTTGGACAAAGCCCAAAGCAGCCTGGTCCGTATTGAACACTGACCCTGCTCTGAGAATAAGGTTGGGAGTACGTGGTCTCCCAAGGTCCTTTCCTAATGGAATAAACCTATCACACTGTGACCTCAATCTGATTTTTCAAATGTTTATTTACAGCCAAAAACCTAAGCAAATGTGTGATAAAGTATTCCATTATTTTTGAATCAAAATTCATTTTAGGAGCTTGCAGCGTTACCTACTTTTGACAAATCAGCACAGTTCAAAAGTGGCTTCTGGACCAGATGTGGCTTACGGGATGCTTCTGGCTGATTGCTGCTCATCTGGAGAAGAGTGAGTAACAATTGTTCAAAAGAATCAGTGCCACCTAAACATCCAAACACCTCCATATGTGTTTGATCTCTTCTTCCTTTGTATAGCAATCTGTGTGTTTTATATGATCTACTAAAATGTCTTTTCTTCTCAAGCGATGTTTCCATATATTCTGGTCAAATTTAATTTCCATGTTCTTCTACTTTATAATCATTGAAATTCTTTTATTCTTTAATGACTGAAAAGAAACGGGGTAACTGTCATTCTATCTTAGAAACTGCATTACACTAAATTTTCTTTAAATTCTAGATCTGCACATCTTCTCCCATATCTGTCAGGACAAAAGTTTTACAGTAAAATGATGGTTGAAAAGAAAGGTGGAGCCATGTGTTCTCATAATCCAGACAAAAAATATTGTTCAAACTCATATTTTTTTCTTTTTATGCACGATTTTGATTACAATGTTAAAAAATGTAGACTCCAGGGGGGCGTGGGGGAGGAAGGGGGAAGTTAAAATTCAAGGTTATTTAATGAGGCAATGTGCTAAACCATCAGATAGTATTCTGCTGTTGAAGGTACCATCCTTTTTCCATACATACACTGGGGATGATCAAACTGTAACTTTTTCTTGTTGAGCAATTAATGTGTGTTAGCACCTTTATTAAGCCACAAGGAATTCTCATGGTAACAACATAATTTCTCCAAGACAATGAAACCTCATGTGCACTTTATTCTCTCCACTGTTTTTTGTCCATCATCCACCTGGATATTCCTCACTAATGAAGAGGTAGAGAAAGACCTTCCTGTGTTGTCTGGACAGGCTCTTCAGCGAGAGTAAACGCATGTGACAGCACACCAAAAGGTCACTGCTTCTGTCATCCTTGACACTTCTACCATCATGCTTTAGTATAGGGCTCTCAAGTAGACTTTACCTGCCCAATCCACTCATTATTGGTTTTATTTCCTTCTCATCTCTGTAGATCTCATATTCCATGACTCTTAAAAAAGACCTCATACCCATGTTTTTCCTTCCAGGCCTTTCCCAATAGATGGCACAGGATAATTCTGGTTGTTTTCCTTAGCCTCCTTCAGCCTAAGCAAAGAGCCTCTCCAATGCTTCCTCCCATTTGCTTGTAAACCCTAATTCCAGTGTTTGTTTGGCAGAAGGTCCCATTTGTACTACCAGTCCCAAAAGTGCTTAGAATATGAGTACTCCTGATTTATCTGAAATCTATCTGAAATTATTCATAAACTGATAGGCATAAACAGATGCGTGTGTGTGTGATTGTGCATGCATGCATATGTCTGTGTTTTATCGGTATAAACAAAGGAGAGTTCCCATTCTTATGGGAACAGCAGTGCCTCAAAGTTCTTGAAAATGGAGAAAACGGAAATATCAACAATTTTCCTGAGCAAAATAAAAATGTCCTTTTTATTTATGAATGCTACTTTTTGCGTAGAAACTTTACCTGGAGCAAGACAGCCCTTCTCCTGCTAACTGCAAATCTCCTCTTTTTTGTTTTTAAAACTAAAACAATGACTAAGAACAAACCCAGTAACTATCACAGAAGTGTTTTTCTAGGTGAAAGGATTCTGTCAGCTCCCTCTGTACCTTTTCCAGACTAAGATGGCCTTTGTAGCAACTTCCTAAAAGCATAATCTGAATTGTGTTACAAAGACTGCATAAATCCCTTCTATGTTTAATCAGTTGGTTGCTGCTTTACCTTTTTTCTGAACCATGATGTTTTGTCCATTATAACATTCATTTTAGCCAGGTGTATAAAAGTCTGAGGATCCCTATCCATGAATGAGTATATTCCTATAGCACCATCATGTGACTACACTGCTGAATCAAAGATCAGAATTCTTGTGGAAAATCAATATGTTATTTCATTTGAACTGAAATATCACCTTAGTTTCCATTTATGTAAACCTCAATGCTCTTTGGACATTACTTTGCGCAACCTTTTTTTCAGAGTATAATGAAAAATTAATTCAAATTGGCTAAGTACTGTTAGGAACCAAAACCTGGTTGAAGAATATTATATATAGGAGGTAATACTGGCAATAAACTTAAGGTGTGAGGGTGGTTGGTCATACTGCAGAGAATGACTTTTCCTTATTTTCAGTCTACTTAAATCATTTAACTCCATCAAAACTTGCAGGTGTCAGGTACAGAAGAACAATAGGTTGAAATAAACTCAAACCTAATATAAAGCATTTAATAAGGAGCTTAGTTCTTCCAACTCAAGAATATCATACATTTTGAACATTAGAGGCTGAGAAAAAAAGTGAAATCATTTCAGTTGAACAACTTTCACGATGATTTAAAAACATTAAGAAATGAACGATTCATGGCCAGTAGTACTTGCATTTTACAGTAATACATACTTTCAGGAATATGAAACCAAATTGCCTCATAACATTACTTTCAGAATACAAATGTACTAGCAACTAAGTATATCATAGTGTCAGCTGGTAAGGAAATACTGTGTATTCAGCTTGTTGAAGGTTCAATAATCAGTAAATACCAGTGCTATTTCACTGTGATGAATGACAGCTGAACAACTGGCCAAATGAACCCCCTTCAACCATAAAGCAAGCTATGATAAAGCAGCTATGTTTATTTAAATCCTTCTTAATACAAGATTTAAATAGTTGTGTCATCTAAGGAGGAGACAAGCCATATATTCATATAATAAAGAGAACAGTGTATTAATATAAAATGATATGTGATGTTATACTGGATGATGTAAAAATTACCCAGTGATGCATCTGACTCAAAACTCTTAAACTTTACCTGCTAAAATATAATTAAATTCTCAAGTTGAGTCATATGCCCTGGAATGAATTCTGTCTAAAATAAAACATAAGAATAAATGGTTGAAGGAGCTAAGAAATAAGACTGTGGCAAGACCATGGGAAGTACATGATAATGCCAAAAGAAGGTGAAATTATCTGAATCATGTATTCAGTAGGCAGTGGGAAACATGTCTGAGGAACAGAGATTTGTAAATAATTCATGGAGAAATTGCCTAACTGTTAACAAGATCATATGATTTCAGATTAATTTCACTTTGGGTTGTATTTGTGCTGCAATCCCGCCACATATGAAAGGAAGAGGCATTTTTCATACACCATGGTAACCTTTTACACTGAAAAATCGGAAATCTCCTTTAACCCATAGAAATTATTATTCAGACATAATCAGTAAGACCGTCGCTGTTTTGCACTATTCATATAAAGGTAGGTATGCAATGCATAGTTCTCCATAAGCCCCCCACCCGTTTATCAAATTAAAATATATTTTAAGCTATCATAGGGCTATTTAAAGAGAACTTATATTTCAGTTACATTCTCCATCAGTAGTCATGTGGGAAGCGTAGTGTCTGTGGTTCACTTACAGCAAAATGTGATTATTCTGAGCAGCATTCATTAGTCATCAGCAGCTGTATTCTGGCAAGGAAAGCAAGGGTAAAAACTTTTCCAGGAATGGACAAATGTAGATTGAACAACAGCTGCTGCAGTCTGAACGGTGTCCTTTGTCTCCATGATCTGATGTCCTCTTATTTCTCAGCCAAGTCTCTGCTAGCTCTTCAGACCTTCTGCCACAGCCCATGAAGGGTGGTTTGTTCAGTGGCATGATTTAGCAAATCTGGAGTCACATTGGATTGCTCAGTTATACTTGAGCTTCTATACAACTGTCTTTATTCCAAAAGGATAAATAAGCCTAGTGAATTATCAATATTCATATGGCAATTCCATTGTAATTGTGTGTCAGATGGTAAATAGGTTTTAAGGAGACATACTTGTACTCAGTTACCATTTCACAGAAACTAGGAAATACATGTTAAAATAAGAAATAATTACTTTTAAAAAAAAGAAAAAAAAAATCAAACTGACTACAAAACTGAAAACTATGAAAACTATGGCCAAAAAGCATCAAAGACTTTTTTTATGTAAGAATCTACTAGTTAAAATCTAATATGTTGTCATAGGGACATATGTCATAGGGAAAAAAAGGCTATTTCTGTTTTTCAGTTCTTTGAAAGATGGTAATTTTCCTTTTTTTTTTTTTTTTTTTTAAGAAAACAAATGCATATGGGGAAAGTGAAATCAGGTAATGGAGGAGAAATATGATTTTTTTTTTTTTGCATTATTTTTAGCATCCAAGGCTGGAGCTAAATCACAGTAGATTCTATCACCAAAGTTGCTCCCCTGGATCCTGTGAAGATAACAGAGAAGGAAGGCCTCACATTAATCAGGAAGGGATTTTTGCTAACTTTATAATGAACTAATCTGGTAAAACCCTTAAAGAGGTTCGTTCAGGACTCACAAACAAAGACCAAAGTCTCTGGAGTGAAAAAAATAGTTATTGGCCTTCCTAATGGTTGGATTCTGCATCCACCTGTTCCTTTCAAACTGCCTTTTTAAAGACCATTAAAAAGGCAGTGATTAAGGGCAGATGTTGAACAGACTATGTTGCCAACACACCAGTTTTGGTTCATTCATTTCCACGCTGCTTTTTTTTACCAAAGGTGGCTTCAGTGTAAGTCCGTTTATGGTATTCACAGGCTGAAGTAATTTGTTCTTAGGTTCTTTTTTCTCTCTTTTCTCTCTCTTTTGTACTTTTTCCCCTCAGTGTATGTTATTAACAGTTATCAGAACATTTTATAAACTTTCATTCACTTTGCAGCACTTGAGCTCACAACTGGGATAGACCTCATGAGCCTCAGTTATTACAGTCATCAGAAATAGATCCGTTATTTTCTCAGTGTAAAGCTGATTCAATACTATAGTTAAACAAATTGAAAAAATGAAAGCACTTGCTACTACATCGCTGGGCTTGACATTTCTAGATAATCTTAGAGTTTCCCTTGTCATTTCCACTGTCGTCCAGGCTCTGGGAAGTTTAGTCAGGAAATTACTCCTTTATGCAGAAAACTACATAGAGTTAGTAAGGGTCAAATCTGGACCAAAAGGAGCTTCTCATAAAAAGTGAAGATTGTTGGTTATCTTTGTGGTATTGCATAAATATCAAACTTAATATTATATCTCATGAACCTAAGCTACTTTGTTTGCTGATGACTAAGCTCTTGAGTTACAAATAAGACTTTAGTGAAACTCTGAAGTAATGCCTGACACTGGAAGTTTGCTAGGACTTAGCTAGATAATGGCCTCATCCCTTTTTGAAGCAGAACTGATTCAGTAATGCACTCAGCATGTTGCTTCTGTAGGGAACCCTAGAGCATAAAGAAGTTGTTTATAAATGTTTATTACAGATGGTGTGGGAATCAGTCCAGATACAAAAGAGAGGGAACCCAGCTATTATTTCTCTTGTACTTGATCTTGAAGTCTAGAAAGGAAAAACTTGGAGAAAAGTCACTTTAAAAACTCAGCAGGAGCCTTGACTGACTAAGGCCTGCACTGTTAGCCCATAATTGCATAAACTGTTAATTAAATAAGACAACTAATGACAACTGACTGACAGGAGCTAAGCAGAAGTAAAGAGCAGCTGCTTTTTGGGACTCTGCCATATGTATTCTTCATCCCACTCCAGCAGCAACTTCCCATATTTCCCTCTCTTCACTGCTGAATGCAGACTCAAACCAATCGCTCATGGTTCTTCCCTGGTCTGACTTGGCTAATTCCTGAGATAAAGAAGAACAAGTCTTTTTGTTCCCTGAGGAACAAGCTTTGCTGTGCTGGAGAAGCAAAAAGAGAGTCAGGTAGGAGACAGGGTGACAAGGACAAGGAGAAAGAAGACTCTTTCCAGCAGAGGAGAGGAAGAAGAAAATGGAGGCAGACAGGGGCAGGAATCCCAAAAAAAGGTGAATGATGTCAAAGAGACTGTAAGAGAAAACTGAAAGTGAAATACTTGGGAAATACAAGGGCCTGTTGTAAACATCACAAATCTGTGTAAGTTTTTGCTAGTGGGGACTGCTTTTAAAGAACTGACACTCCTGAAGCCGAAGCAGAATCAGAGAATGGAAAAATCAATTGCCTTCCAGACAGAATAAGAATAAGAAAGGTGGATGTAAGGTGGAAAAAAATGAAAAAAGGAAAGTATTCTGATGGAAACAAAGAAAAATCTACTAATTGCTATTATTGAGGACAAATATTGCCACTGAAATGGCTCAAGCATGGCTGAGCTAGATGTTAAAAGCAGCAGAGGCCCTGAATTGATGTATTAGTCAAATTAATTTTGGGAAAGGATTGCAAAAAATTAGTGCCTCTGCAACAACATAAAAGTATTCTATAGATTCCAAGAATTCAAATCTGTGGTTCTTCATATTATAAATATTACAAGTATTTATCTTTATGTACTTACCAGATCTTTAATTTCCTAGATATGGATAGCAGAAAAAATTATTCGTAAGAATAGCACTGTCATTTCTATTTAGGATAGCTGAGAGATTTTGTCATTAAAGAGTGATAACAGCATCAAGACATAAAGCTATTCCAGAAGGCTGATAAGTACTAAGTACACAATCCAATACCTTGAGCTTGTTCAGCTTAAATTAAAAGTAAGGGTAAAAAAACAGGATGCTAAATAATGTTTCCTAGTTCAAAATAATGGATTTGAGGTATATAAAGAAATTCA
This sequence comes from Gavia stellata, assembly GCF_030936135.1. Lineage (NCBI taxonomy): Eukaryota > Metazoa > Chordata > Aves > Gaviiformes > Gaviidae > Gavia > Gavia stellata. Next base: position 80,713,631 of record NC_082596.1, read on the forward strand.
GAGAGGTCAGACTGAACAGATCCGCGTGTCAAAGTCTCTGGAATGATGTGAAGGAAACATAGAGTACTTGGAGTTTGTTGCCAAGCACAAGAGAAATTCTGTAGGGGAGAGCTCTAGATTTAGCTGGATAACTAGACAGCTGAAACAGGATACTAAGAAAAAAATGGAAACATGAATGGATGAAAAACAGAAACAAGACTGACCATCAAGGAATCTTGTCAGGTAGATCAGAAAGTTAAGAAAGAAGATGATAATCAACCAAAGTCAAGCTCATCCTCATCAATGATGAAGGGGTCAAAATAACTACAGGTGTGCCTCCAGCCTAAATTAGCATTCTGCTTCTGTTTGCAAAAAATGGGACATTGCTGAATATGTAGCAGGAGTAAGATGGCTATGAGAATGATGGTATGGAAGTGGAAACTGAGACATATGAAATGACAGGAAAAATTGAGGTGGTCAGTACCTCATCAGGTACCTCCTCAGTGTAATGAGTGGAGTACCTGGTGGGATGGATTACCTCCAGTTTTTAGATTTCTGACTACAGAAACATAGGAAAGTGTGCAAATGAGTTTGGTAGCAATGATTTTTACTAAAAGTCCGATGTTGTATGGCATCAAAAGTAGTTCATGAAGCAGTAACTTTTCGGAACGAAAAAGTTATCTAGGCAGCTGCAGATAAATTACTTCGACCTCTGCAGTGTGCAAATCTTGGAATATATTGTCAAAGAAAAAGCAATTAAGACTAGAGAGGCAAATAGAAATTGGTATAAAATGCAAGAACAAGAAGGTCTTGCTAGTAAGGACTGATAAAAGAATTTTCTTCTATAGATGAAAGGTTCATGAAAAGGAAATGACAGTGGAGGAGAAAAGTTTGAGTTCATCAAGATGGGTTATAAGTTATCAGTGTGATGTGGCCCAGAGAAAGGAAATGCAATTAAACATACCGGAAAAATTTGCAGGAGAGTAAGAAGTGTTAATGCAGGGCTTAGAAAATTATCTTGAAGAGTGCTACATATATTGTGATCATCCACATTCAAGAAAATGGATTTTGTACTAAAAGGAGTGCACATACTGCTCGGAGAAAGGGCAGAATTTTCTGCAGACAGTGACTAACATATATGATTTAATAGTTTCACTAAACAAAGACTGAATGACACACACTTGATCCCTCTGTGAAAGACCTTCACTTCCCTCTCTTCTTTTCTAGAGTGAAAACTATAGAGGAGTTTCTAAAGCCAAAAGATAATATTGGTGCAAGAAAATAAAATAGCTGCATGCTGTGCACAAGTAAGTTTAGGCGGGAACTAAGAAGATATTCTTTAACAAAATGAGACTTTGAACCATCTTTCCAGTAAGAAGAAGGGTGAGGAAACTCAACAGTTTTCAGAATAGAATGTGGTTGCTTTATGAAGCTATTCAACCCAGCTGCTTGGCATAGTTAAAGACTCATGATTTTTCTCCTCTTGATATTTTAATGACCTGCTTTTTATTGTACCAGCAAATCATTGGTTTGAATTACTAGCCAATTGAAATGGTCAAATAGGGTCAGGTATTGTTTGCAATATTCATCCTTTTAATCATAACGCTAGCATTCATTTATTTATACCTAGCAGAGATGTAAAGTTTCTCTCTATCTGAAAGATGTGATACTGGCCGCTGCTAGATCTGAAGTGCTGGCTGGTCTAGATAAATTTGAAATGGTTATTCCCATGCTTCTCTACTCTTATTTGTAAAAGAAAACATTTGCTTGAACAAGGGAAGAAGAACGTAAGCCCTCTGATTGTCACAAGTATTAGACCCTCCATGAATTGATTAATAAAAAACTTCAAATACTTACTTTTATTCCAGTTGTCAAATGTAGCAAAAATGCACTGAAATGTTCACTGACCACATAAGATTAAATAGATCCCTATTATATTTTAGTAAGTGAATTGAGAAAGTATAGAAAGAGTTGAATTCTTATAGGTCATAATTTCGTGACAAGAAGTAAATGAGAAAACATCTCCAGCAATATATGTGTATCAAACTCACTGCTATATACCTCTGTATAAATGTACTGATTGATACATGCATGTAGGCTAGTTCTTTTGTTGAAGCTTGCCGTCAGGAGTCACACATTTATCTTAAAGATCCTGACAGTCATAGAAAGATTCGTCCAAGTGGCAACTAGATTCTTATGAAGCCTTTTTTATAAGCAGTAACAAAGATTGACTTTTGTGTCAGTGGCAGCATAAGAAAGTTGCATTCCTTGCTCAAAAAATGAAATGAAATATACTATAGCTGTGCTTAGCACCTTCCATTCCCCAAAAGACACTTCTAGTAATTTCAACAAATCCCAGTGATAGTGTATCCTATCAAATAGTGAAAACGAGTTCATAAGCCAAGCTTGACATAATGCACTTCTTATTGCAGCATGTATACATGGTAGAGAGAAGTATTTTAGATGCAGCCTGTTTTTCTTTTTTTCTTTTGACAGCTCAGTGTTTGGAGCCTGAGCATCGGATGGCTGAGCTTCTGTCTCGGCCCTCAAAGGTCATTAGAAGGAGATGGCCAGGTCTGTAAAAGACTCCAGCACTAACAGGTCAGTAACTGCGTGCTAAGCAAGTAGGCCTCAGGAGCAGTATTCGTTGCTCAGTGGTAAGCATATATATACACACAAAATTTATATATGTCCATATATATATGTACTGTATATCTACATATACATATATACGTACATACACACCCCCCTATATATAGTGCATATGTCATTCAGGCAGAGATGAAGGATCATGTCAAGTGATTCAAAACACTAGAACACCAACTGAAAAAATGCTTTCAGACAATTTTGATGTCACCCAGAGTCTGAAGCAGCCACCTCTTTACTTGGAGTAGTTTCTGAGGCATCTTATATGCCACTTCTTTCTTTCTGAGTTTTTCTTTGCTCAGACCAAGACCTGAGTCATAACTCTAAATGTTTAGCCAGGCAGTATTAGTTATATGCATTTTTAGAGAACTTTCAAGTTAAAAACAACAAAAAAAGAAAGGTCTAGCAAACTTTGCTCTAAGGCTATCTGGTCACCTGGGTGTCAGAATCTGCCTACCCCTGTTGCAGACATTTACAGGGTAAACTAAAATCTGAATTACATTATGATAAAGAAGAATATTTCTTAAAAAATGAGTGCAAATATATATCTCTTTTTCCTTTTTTTTTTCCTTGTAATTAATTTAGAACCATCACAAGGACAAATTTATTACAGAAATCTTGCATTTTATTTCTCTTCCTGATTAGTGAAACAAGCTTTAAAGGAAAATAAGCCAATATTCTTTGAAAATTACTAGAAGTTTTAAGTAAGCTTCTGAAAAGTAAATGGACTGTACTATTATTTGAATAATTTGTTTGATAGGTACTTGTTTTCCTTCATACCTAGTTTATGATTTATTTCATGTACTTGAGTTAGCAAGAAATGTCACCCACTGTTTAGTAAAACAAAACAGGCCTTGTGGATGCATATATTCTTAGTTCTGAAAGAAGTTAAGTCAGCTGAGACTTACACTGTGTTTTTAACACAGGGTACATTGAATCTCATATCTGTAGCTGTTCCAGAACATGAATTCACGTAACGACAAACTTCAGGAAAACTTTCAAGTCTTTCAAGATGATTGAAGCTGAGTACCGTTAGAAACCTCCTGGTCTGCAGTGTGGAGATACATGGAAAAATGCTCTACTGTAAACAGGCAGAAGCATTTGTAGCAACTATAAACTACTACTGCTCAAGCACTAGCTTTTTTTGTGTTTGTATGACTGTCCCTATCTGACTTCGGTGTCTTGCTAAGATATGTGTGTGTTACACCTCTTTTAGGGAAAAAGCTGTCTTTCAGTGCCGTCAGTAGCCTGTCTCTACCATCTCCACAGACGTGCCTTAATGATACAGTCAGGCCTGCAGTACTGCAGCTTTCAAAACCTCAATTTTGACATAATAGTTTTTAATATTGGAATGGGCTCTGTGCTACATTAAAACCTCTTACATTCTACTGCTTCTCTTTCTTTACTGTATTGCTTATTATGGTGGCTAATTTTAATTTAACACATTTATCCAAAACAAAGTATGGCATAAATAAAAACCCAAAACAGAGAGACATATTTATAAACAAATTAGATAGTGTTTGCAAAGTATTTGAAATGTGGTTTGCTAAATCAGCACTACATATTATCAACCTGAAATAATTAAATCATAAATAACTAGGATTTCTTGTAGTTCTGCTTCACATTATGTAGCCTGGCAAATTGTCAAGAACCATGACTGATTCCAGGTCTTCACCAAAGCATGGCATCTACCATTCAGCAGGAAATTAAGTTATTTCTATTTTTCACCAACAGGTGGTACTCTGAATTTCTATATCCCTTAAAATATTCATATTGCAATATGGATTTTACTTAATGTGGAACTTACTCATAGGGAAACTACTTAGGAATTCATTTTTTTTGTTAGTAACTTTAAATGAATTTGTACTTTCTAGTGAAAAAAAAATGCCCACATATATATAATGGTTTTGAAATTTTTACTGGTTTGCTGGCATTTTTATGGGTCTTCCAAAATATTTTTGCATACCGTAAAGCACAGCTAGATACTTCATCAACAGCTAGCCATGATTAGCTGTCAGTGTATAATCTTTAATGTCCTCTCTTCTCCTTGGGCAATCACATTCTGTAATTTGTGCCAGATTAATATAAATTCTGAACCCTCCCTACTTTGTTCCATTACAATGTACCTACTGCCTGAAAATATCAGGATATTAAGAACTAGAAGATTAAATTATTGTCCAATTCAAAACTCACAATTTACACTCATTTAGTACAACGTACAGTGGGAAATAACACATAAGAAAGTAGAAACCAGAATGTGAAGGTAGAGGTAAGAATAAGCAGAATTTTAGTTTTGATTTAAATTGACGGTAGACAGCAAAACGTTCCGAATGATGATTCTCTGGAAAGTGTTCCAAGTTTTATGTTAGAAATTATGGAGGAATCGAAAATGCCCACTGTAGTAAAATTATGCATGTAACGATTGTTTTATACTGACAGACCACTCATGAGGAAAAATAGCTTAAATGAACCTTGTCCAAAATAAAATTCTTATAATTCAGGACAGGGACTTATATTGTTCATCACACTTACAGTGAGAAGTTAGTATACTCCCTTGCTTCCATAAATTTCAGGGTTAAATAGTCAGGAAGATGTGTGCGTTCAGATGGGCTTTTTACTGATCTTTGCTTCCACAGATTTTGGGAATTCAGGTTTAGACAATCATTCATAGGCACAGAATGGTGAAGCACACTGTATTTTTGCAGTCCTTCAGTCCCCAGAGCAGCTTTTGGCTGAAACTACCTTGTATTTTAGAAGTGAAAAGAGCAGGATGAAAATAAATTAAGGAAAAAATAAATCACACTTCTCCTAGCATTACACTTTCGATTTATTGCTACATTTAGAGACTCATAAGTCATCACATCACTGAGTAAACTATAGAAAGGGATTCTCAATAGTCTTCTGTTTCTGAGTCTTCATCTTTTATTTCAGAGAGTCATGTGGTAATTTATGGATTCCATCGTTAACTTTAATGTACAAAATGTATTTGTGCAAGAAATTTCTTTTTAAGAATATGATGGTCATTACACTTTTGTTCTGCAGTGCAGTAATTAAGGCACATGACAAAGCTTTCACACAACCAACAGATTCACTTTTAGCTCAGGTATGAGAGCTAGAAGTGTATGAGTCTTTGAATCCAGAGACCATGGGTTCTATTTTCAGTGTACATGTACTCACTGGCAATTGAATGCTTGTGCATAAGGTCACATCACAATAATTTAATTTTAATACTTCCTGACTAATTGTCTATATTTGTTGCAGGAGAAGAATCTAGTTCATGCTAGATCTACGTGAACCTTTCAGAGATTAAAACTCAGAGGTAGGTAAGTGTTCTGTGTTTTGGGATTTCACTAAGAGTCATGGAATCAGGCTAGACTTGCCGTACCTTTAAGTATTAAAGAACCTACCTTAAGTTTGGGGTAACCTGGGGAAACCTTTTTCATTTCTGATGCATGCATCATAAACTTAAATGTTAGACACATTCAACACCCAAAGCATCTTCCCACAATACAGTTTAGAAAAGTGCACAGTCTTGAAAAAGTGGTGGCTTTAAAAAGTTGTTTTCTTGTATCGTGGAATCATTCTTATTCTTGTTTGATTTTTTTGGCATGTGTTTTCCATGGGATAGCAATCTCTAAAAAACAGTGAGGAAACAGTAAGATCTACACAAATGTACACTTGTTTCTCTGCAGCTGATCCATGATCTCACACAACATGAATACTTCAATGAGCTTTCTTTTTGTAACTTTTTATTTCCTCTGTCCAAAATGTATTTTTCTTAACGTATGTTATGGAGTTAAAAAAAAATAACAGGCGGGTGTAGCCTGTCTCATTGACCCAAAGACATACAGGAAGAGGAAATTACTAGTATTGTGTGCCTCCTTAATTACCGTTTGTAGCCATACGAAATACTTAACCTACCTCAAACTGGATGACTGCTTAGAAAGCTTTGAGTTCTTTTCAGCACAGCTGTTATATGCTTTCTGCTAACATGGATGCTTTTTTCAGACTTGTACCTGCTGTATGCAGCATATCACAGATGATCTGCTTGGAAATCACATGGTTAGCTGAGTTCTCACCTTGTTTCAAGTTTCCCGTTGCTATCTGCATTGCCAGCTTTCATGACGATGCTGTGATTTTCAAGCTATTACTTTGTTTCTGATCTCTCAGTCTAAGCTGGCAGGTATCTGCTTTAGCTGATGTTTCATAGAAGGAGATTTTCCAAGACAAATAGTAGCTGAGAATCAAGATTCCCTGCAATGACTAAGACATCATATGTTGTTGTGGAATTATTGCTGGAGGTGACTTAGAAATTAAATCTATATTCGCATTTTTAGGAAAGGTGCAGCACTGAAGAAACTTTCAGGGTGAAGTGTGGTGGTCATGCAAGAATTCTATCCCACAAAAGTTCCCTAGGCAACCTTAGGTGTTGGCAATGCCAGGGGAGCTTGGCGTGCTGACTCTAAGAGAAACTGCACGGATGGTGGAGCAGAGTGGAGACACCGCGGCCAGGCTCTGTGGTAAGATGGGAACTGGAAGGTACTGTGGAACAATGAGACGGAGACTCACCCTGACAATTAGGATACGTACCTGGTCAAAGACAATGCTGTTGTACAAAGATACAATAACCTATTTAGACAATGCTGTTGAACAAAGATACAATAACCTATTTAGTGTATGTAATGGTGTGTAGTGGAGTGCCTGGGAATGGGCCCACAGTCTGTCATCTTTTGACAAAATACTCATTATAATCTCATTATGATACTAAAAAACACACCTCCATTCCAAAGCTACCCACCTCCAAGGTGCGACCACCCCTTACTGAGCTTTCACTCTGAATTTTTCTTGGTCTATACCTTTAAAAGCAAAGCGAGAAACTTTTACACCAATTACAACAAAGAAATATATGACTAGAGTCACTCAATCTCCACCTGTAAAGTAAAAATAGTATAAAAAGGCTTAAGAGAGGAGGGGTGTTAGAGAAGATATCATCGCAGACCTGCTCTGATATCTGGGATCAGTCAACAGGCTGAACCTCTCTTCCCGCCCAGTAGGGACGCCTTTGGGTAAGATTCGGACACTTGGCTATACCAAGTGTCCCCCCCGGCAGATTTAGCAACCTCTATAGGGTTGTTTTGTGATTCAATGTGCTTGTAGCTAGCTATATTTCTCATATTAACACTTGGCTATGCCAACTGTTTCCCCGGGAGATTTAGAAACCTCTATAGAGTTGTTTTGTGATCTAGCGCGCTTATAGCCAGGCTATATTATTCATATTCTTGCTATTTGTAACATCTTGCTATTTGTACCATCTTTGTGGGCAGTAGTTCTATCACCAGCAATCCAAAAGAACTTGTGCATCTGTTGCTTTAATAAACTACACTATTCATTAATCTAGCCATAAGAGTTCTCATTGAACGTGACCAAATTCCTGAAGGGTGGCTGTGATAGTTCATGCAACATGGCTGGACTGAAAGTGTATGGAGTTACAAGTGCATCCGTAATTGTTAGGATTCTATATATATACTTATATGTGTGTATATGTATATATTTTGAACACAATTGGACTTGGAATACAGGGAATTGGGCATCACTCAGAATCTAAGCCTAGACGCACCCAGACCCTCTGATATCTGAGGACAAGCTGGAATGCAATGGTGTTCGTTTTCTGCCAAATTGCTCAGTCCTTTAATGAGACAGTAGTTTCATGAATATGATGTGGATGACTTCAGAAAAGAAAAGGAAAAGCACACTTCAACAGGATGGTGGCATCTAAATCTCTCAGGCCCTGAATTGGACATCAGAAGGTAAGTTATCTCAGGGAAAGCCCTGTTCTGATTTTCCTGTATTGATTCCAGTACCCCAAATAATTTGGGTATCTGTGTATGTATTCCATTATATCCTATAGCATGACATTTGGTAGGTGTGACCAAGGAGAGCAATGTTTTGTTGATTTTGGTGGGGTTTTTTTTCCTTTTTTCTGTCTAGGCTTGTCAAATGCCTTAACTACCTAGGTAGTTTTTTTTCAAGGGGACTTTGGAATTCTGTTCCCTTTAAAACAAACAGGCATTTTGCCACTGCTTTTAGTAGATACAGGTATCTGCAGCCAGCTAATGATGGGTTGTGTAAATAACAACTTTTATTTTCACTTCTCCTTCTCTTTCTCTTTCTTTGAATGTGAACTTTGCTGAAAAAGTAATAGTAAGACTGTTTTTCTCATCTGAGTTTTCTTAGTTGCTCTTGGTTCCTCTTCCTTGCATCTTAGAATATCCCTGACTATGCAGTGGCTTTTTTAGCAAACTTTTTTTGTTTATTTTTAAGAAAAGATCTTCTGAGAAGCTCATTTTTACTTTAGATGCAGGTGCACTCTTTTTATGCAATTGTAGTCTGTACAGTCAAAAGCAAGGTTAGATGAATATTCTTGCATTCCCCAACAATAATTGTGTGAACATTAGCCTTAAAATTGGCTAATCAAAAAATATGCAGGAACCAAGAGCTAATAAAATCTTTAATCCCTGAACATGCGGACTATATTAGTGATGTTCTGTAATAAATACCATTTTTTGAGTTCAGGTTCTCTTGAACTGTTTTTATCAAGTGGATTAAAGAATAGCAAAAACAATCTTGGTTGTGGGGTTTTTTTTTTCCATGAAAGAAAATCTGTCTATTCCAGAACTTGTTACTGAAGTTGTTTAACAGCTTGATTGTTTTCTGGGAAATGTGGACAATTACCCACCGACATTCTCCCTGATAGTATACCTCAGTATTGGACATTGTCTTAGAAAAGATCTTGAAGGAAAGAGTGAGTAGGGACAAAAAGGGAAATGCACTTATCCTAGTTATCAGCATGTTTTTAGTAAAGGTAGATCATGACAGAACAACCTCTTATCTTTTTTTTTCTTTCCTTTTTTTTTTTTTTTTTAATATTTCTGAGTTGTCAGAGAAGGGATCTAATCCAGTGAATGTCACTGATCTGTATTTAGGTTAAGCATCTGCTACATGACTCCTGTACAATTATAAAATGAGGCGTGGATGACAGAGATTGCTAACGAATTGTGAGGTAGGTAAAAAAACAGCAAAAGGGAGAGTTTAACAGTTGTCAGAAAGGAGGGGGATAGTCTTTTGACAATGCTGTTGGGACTGATCCTGTTTAATACATGCAGTAGTGGCCACCATGTAAAGAATAGTCATGGGTTTATTTAACTGGGGAAACAAGAAAGCTGGAGAGTATTGTTGCTATTGTGGAGGACTAAACCATGGAGCGGTAGGAATAGAATGATATTGAACAATGAAAAGTCAGGCACCGAGGGAGACAGAAACAACTGTTGTAGACTGGTCAGTTGTCCAAATGGAAACGACAAAGGAGAAGAGAGATCTGTGCGCATGGTTGACTGGAGAAGGCATCTGAGCTGCCAGCATGAGACAGGTGTGAGAAGAGCTACTACTGTTCTAAGATAGTTTGGGCAAAGCAGAAAAGCAGAGAGTTTGGACAGAAAACTCTGTCATCTGATGGAGACACAGAATTATCAGAACTCTTCTTCGAGACATGGGCAGGACCTCCTCTGGAATAACATATAAAGCTTGGGTTAGCCTTTTTCCAGAAGCAAAAATTTGATCTGAAGACAGAGTGTGGTTCACTACATTAATTAAAGGAGGGGAGTATCTGTTTAAAGAAGTGAGGTTAAAAGTGGTTGGCTTGTTTAGCTTAGCAGAACAGAGTCTGAGGGGGACGTATTTCAGGAGAAGAAAATAGCTACAGAAATGCAAATTTTGACATAAGAATAAATTTAAAACACATTATTATTATTATTATTATTATTATTATCCAAAGGTTTATGCTTAAGAATAATCTTCCAAAACAGCATAACAAGAACAAAGGATCTTAATTGTTTTAAGATAGAAGATGACGAGTTTATGGAAAAGATGACAGAACATGAGAATTTTTGAAGTTTGAAATGGAATCTCTGGCTATCTGATGTACTGATATCTTCAGAGAAATTTGACAGGAGACTGATTCTTCTTTGTATATGCTGTATGTGGATTGTTGTATTAATATGCTTCAGGAATTTTGCCTGTTGCCAAATGGGGCCATGTTTTTTTTTTCCTTCCATGCATAGTTTGGTTTGGTTTGGGTTTCTTTTCTTTCCCAAAGATTTTTCTTAATTGCACAAAGTGGCAGACTGGAGACTAGTGTTCACTAGTGCTCTCAGTAGCATCAATTTACCAGGTATTACTATTGAGCCCTGCTCACGTGCTCAGGGTTACAGTGATGACCATACTTGAAATCAGGAAGACTTTTTTTCTTGCAGATCACATCACAGGGAGCATCCCCTTTCTTTTTACTTCTTTTGCCTTTTGTACAATGCTGTTTTGCTTTTTTGATTAGTTTGAAATTCTGTTTAAATAATCATTCACTAATACCGGAACCTGAGCCTTGATGGTTCTCAGTCTCTTCCAATCTTTTCCTGTGGCCATTATAGTTACAGATACTGATTAGAGATCTTGAGATTATCAGAAGATTTTTCATAAGTTTCTGTGGACTGCTTTTTTCTGTGAAACTCTGAAATTAATTATTTCATTGCACAGATGCTATGGTACTAGAGGGGGACTGATTACTGAGGTGTTCTTTCGAATTCTGCTTAAAATCTCAGGCAGACCTTAGGTAGGTGCCAAAGTTTTAGACAGGTCACAAATTTGTTGTAGTTCATGAGTCACACTTGTAAAACTGCACAGTTTTATTTTATTACTGCAAAAGGACTGGTGCTCTTGTAAATATTTCATTGATAACAGTGGGGAATCATTAGAAATATTTATTTTAATTGGCTTCTCAGTATCTTGTAAGAAAAGTTGTGTGCCTAATACTCCAAAGATTTCTAATATTACAGTTTTATGATATCATATGAATATGAAAGGCTTTTATTGTATGATGTGGATTCCTTCTTTAGTACAAAGTATAACACTAGAGAAAAATAACCAAGTCACTGAAAAATTTGAGCAACAATTTTTAGAATAAATACATAGTCCCACAAAAAGTTGTTGGTGGTGTTTAAAATTGTTTCCCCTATTCTGTAGTGTCTAGGTATTTATACTTAGACATGTGGTTTCACATGTTGATCTTTCAGCCCCTCCTTTTGTTACCCTGAGCAATCTAGACATCTTTTCCATACCAGACATTTTGTTTCCATTATTCTATCCTCACTTTTCTTACTTGATTCCATTATAATCTTTTCATGTTTGGCTGTACTTCATTATTCTTATCCTTAATCTTGTGTCATTCTGCAGTACACTGGTTTTGCCATTTTTGTTCACTTCTCGCTTTATGGCTAGAGAAAACATTAGTGTCATGTTTTCGTTTTCTTTGCAAGATCTAGGTCCACGATAGATTGTTAGTCTTTTCTACATCTTTTAACTGCCAAGATGTAGAAAACTGCTACATTCCTTTTTCCATGTTTGCATGCTCTATTCTTACTCTTCATCTCTGTAAAAACTGCTTAATCATCCTAGGAAGTCTGTAGCCCTGTCAGGGTTTTGGTTTGTTGTGGGGTTTTTTCCTGAAATTCAACCACCAAGTGATGCTAGTGCTTTGGACACAACAGGATTCTGCATCCTTTTCAAGTTCAAATGCTTGAACTCATCATTCTAGGTAACCTTGCTAGAAAATTTCCAGTATTTCTCAAAGTTTGTTGTTCTAAAATTCCAACTGAATTGAAATCCTGACTTATTAAGCTGAAGTTTCCTATTACTTTTGCAAGATTTTCTCTCATTAAAAATAAAACTAGCATCATCTTTTGTTGTTATGACTTGACTATTTGATAAAGGAATATGTTTGGTTTTTTTATCATATCAAGGATATCATATGTGATATCTGCTGCTACTAGTGCATTCATTTTTCTAGGTCTATGTTTGGGAAATTAAAATTACTTATAATCTCTTCATTTTCACTGTTACTTATTTGTCTTATAATCTTATAAAAATTCCTATCCATCCCAAGACTCAGTCCTCTATATCAAACCCTGCACACTAACTTTTGGGACATTTTTACCACATCTCATCAAAAAAGATTTGTTTTGTTCAAGCCTTAAATTCTTTACAATCAACCTTTTAATTAAAATGCCTCTTTGCCTCAACTTTAATTTATGTCTTTCCATAAATATGGTATAGGTACAGGTATAGGTTTCTGATATGCAGATCGCAGATCTGCTTCCTGTCTTGGCTTGTTGAAGAAGTATTTTTATTTGGGACATTGTACATGCATTTAGGACATTGATGTGCATTGTACTGCAATGTACAAGAGCATGAAATAGACTGCCCATTATAAATTGCGATCTCAGGCTAAAAATAAGTTTTAAACAAAACATTAAAAATTACATTTTTCTTTCCTTATTTTGATTTTAATTTTTTTTACTTAGTTAAGGCTGTTTATTAAAACTCATTTTCAAATACTTACAAAATCCTGGTTTTGCAATGATCAGAGGTACCTAATTTTAGCTACTGAAAACAGCATTAAAGTAGTTAGACTCAGTATACATTCACCCAACACCACACAGCACCATGCCCATCAAGCCACATCCCACAATGCCACATCCACACACTCCTTGAATACCTCCAGGGAGGGTGACTCTGCCACCTCCCTGGGCAGCTTATTCCAATGTTTCACTACTCTTTCAATAAAGAACTTTTTCCTAATATCTAGCCTGAACCTCCCCTGGCGCAACTCGAGGCCATTTCCTCTTGTCCTGTCACAAGTCACTTGGGAGAAGAGACCAACACCCACCTCTCTGCAACCCCCTTTCAGGTAGTTGTAGAGAGCGATAAGGTCTCCCCTCAGCCTCCTCTTCTCCAGGCTGAACAACCCCAGTTCCCTCAGCCGCTCCTCATAAGACTTGTGCTCCAGACCCCTCACCAGCTTCATCGCCCTTCTCTGGACACGCTCCAGCACCTCTATGTCCTTCTTGTAGTGAGGGGCCCAAAACTGAACACAGGATTCGAGGTGCGGCCTCACCAGAGCCGAGTACAGAGGCATGATCACCTCCCTGCTCCTGCTGGCCACACTGTTTCTGATACAGGCCAGGATGCCGTTGGCCTTCTTGGCCACCTGGTCACACTGCTGGCTCATCTTCAGCCGGCTGTCAATCAACACCCCCAGGTCCTTTTCCACTGGGCAGCTTTCCAGGCACTCATCCCCAAGCCTGTAGCGTTGCCTGGGGTTGTTGTGGCCCAAGTGTAGAACCCAGCACTTGGCCTTACTGAACTTCATCCGGTTGGCCTCGTCCCATCCATCCAGCCTGTCCAGATCCCTCTGCAGAGCCTTCCTACCCTCAAGCAGATCAACGCTCCCTCCCAACTTGGTGTCGTCTGCAAACTTGCTGAGGGTGCACTCTATCCCCTCATCCAGATCATCGATAAAGACATTAAACAAGACCAGTCCCAAAACTGAGCCCTGGGGGACTCTGCTTGTGACCGGCCGCCAGCTGGATTTCACCCCATTCACCACAACTCTCTGGGCTCGGCCATCCAGCCAGTTTTTTACCCAGCGAAGAGTGTACCTGTCTAAACCACGGGCCGCCAGCTTCTCCAGGAGAATACTGTGGGGAACAGTGTCAAAGGCTTTGCTGAAGTCCAGGTAGACAACATCAACAGCCTTCCCCTCATCCCCTAGGCGGGTCACCTGGTCATAGAAGGAGATCAGGTTGGTCAAGCAGGACCTGCCTTTCATGAACCCGTGCTGGCTGGGCCTGATCCCTTGGTTATCCTGCACGTGTCCCGTGAGCACCCTCAAGATGAGCCTGTCCATAATCTTCCCCGGCACCGAGGTCAGGCTGACAGGCCTGTAGTTCCCCGGATACTCATTCTGACCCTTCTTGTAGATGGGTGTCACTTTGGCAAGCCTCCAGTCGTCCGGGACCTCCCCCGTTGACCAGGACTGCTGATAAATGATGGAGAGCGGCTTGGCAAGCTCCTCCGCCAGCTCCCTCAGCACCCTTGGGTGGATGCCATCAGGCCCCATAGACTTGTGAGTGTCCAGGTGGCATAGCAGGTCGTTAACTGCTTCCTCCTGGATCATGGGGAGCCTATTTTGCTCTCCATCCCTGTCATCCAGCTCAGGGAGCTGAATACCCTGAGGATACCTGGTGTGGCTGTTAAAGACTGAGGCGAAGAAGGCATTAAGTACCTCAGCCTTTTCCTCATCCTTTGTGACAATGTTCCCCGCTGCATCCAGTAGAGGATGGAGACCCTCCTTGGCTCTCTTTTTGTTGTTAATGTATTTATAGAAGCATTTTTTGATATCCCTCACGACCATGGCCAGGTTGAGCTCTAGCTGGGCTTTCGCCTTCCTAATTCCCTCCCTGCATGACCTAACGAGGTCCTTGTATTCTTCTTCACTTGCCTGCCCCTTTTTCCAGAGGTGGTAAGTTCTCTTTTTTTCCCCGAGCCTCAGCAAAAGCACCTTGTTCAGCCAGGCCGGTCGTCTTCCCCGCCGGCTCTTCTTATGGCACATGGGCACTGCCTGCTCCTGCGCCTTCAAGGTTTCCTTCTTGAAGAACATCCAGCCCTCCTGGGCCCCTTTGCCCTTCAGGACCGTCTCCCAAGGGACCCCCTCAACCAGTGTCCTGAACAGGCCAAAGTCTGCCCTTCGGAAGTCCATGGTAGCAGTTTTGCTGACCCCCCTCCTTACTTGGCTAAAAATTGAAAACTCTATCATTTCATGGTCGCTAAGCCCAAGACGGCCTCCGACCTTCACTTCTCCCACCAGACCCTCACTGTTTGTAAAGAGCAGGTCAAGCGGGGCACCTCCCCTGGTAGGCTCCCTTACCAGCTGCATGAGGAAGTTATCTTCCACACACTCGAGGAACCTCTGGGACTGTTTCCTCTTAGCTGTGTTATACTTCCAGCAGACATCCGACTGTACTCAGGTCTCTTTCTCCCTGCATTTTTATTTCCTTTGCCAGTGCTTCACTCCTAAAATTTCCCTTCTGCTGCTCTCCGATTCCTCCAACTCCTTTCTCTTCCTGCTGCTCTATTTATACTCATATAAATATGTTGACTTATTTGACCCCTGCTTTGTTCCAGTGACTCCAACATAGTCCCAACATGTTTTGCTCTTCACTCACAAGCTCTCTGAATTCATCAGTTTTCAGTCTGCATCCGGCATGAATCTAGTGCTTGCAGCAAACATATCTGAAAGCATTAAAATGGAAGGAACACTTCATTATTTTGCCACTCTTCAAGTAAAAAAAGCCATCAGCGTTGTCATCACTGAAATTTTATAATTGACTCATCTGAAGTATGAGAGGCTGAACGGTAATGTTGTTCTCCTTTAGGATGCACACTTTATGGTGCGTTAATCTCATGGATCCTTGAGAACTCTAGCCTCTACCTAAGGAGGGGTAAAAGTCAATTATCCAGCAACCTAAAAAATATTTTTAGCAGAACTGAAGGATATGAAAGGAAATTTCATGTAATTAATTATAGCTTGTTTAACAAGCAAGATCTTATCTCTAATGGATAGTCAGAGAGAATTCAACTGACAAAAATTTACCGCCGTATTGTGATTTATATAACTCATAAATAAGTGTATGACTAAACAAAGATACAATAGAATACAGAAGATTACAATATATTGCAGAATGTCATATTCTAAGTAAAATGTACATGAAATCTAAAGCACATAGCATGCATACAGTGAAAACAGGGAGCTAATAAAATAATTTTACATAATGCTAATATAAAGCAGGGAGTGAAATTGATCATATGATTAAAAGAAAACTATGCCAGGCAGAGAAGAAAAGAGATGAGATAGGAAATAAATTGTTCAACTTGCTTGGAATACGATACAGAGTCAGAGGAGCTGTGTATTTTGTTTTTCAGCTTTTTCAATTTTGAGTTGTGTTTTTCAATTTTCAAAACCAGCTGTTCAAATCAGTTCAATTTGTCAAAGATATTTTCATATACTTAAGCTTAATGGAGTTTACATGAACAAAACAAGAACCATGTTTACCTCCTTTAAATGTTGTATTCTATGTGTGTATAGCTGCATAGTCATTGATAATATGTATTGTATAATGCCTTTACACATAAAGTTTGTCAATGACTCTGTAGTTATTCCTGGATTACTCCAGTATTTGAAAAGTAGAATGAATTAAAAATAAGCTCCACATTTGGGAAAGGAGTAAATTGTCTCTTCCTTTTCCTTTTTAAAAGTAAACTTTGGCATGAATTCTGCTACTGTTCAGCTAGGATTGCCATAAATCACATGTATGTCTCTGTGGATGTTCATCTACCAGCTTGCATAACACGGCTGTATAAATAAGAATACCAGCCTTGCCATTCAACCTATCAAGCTGAAGCCTTTCATTCTGTATATGTTTGCCTAGTCCTTGTCTAATACATCCAAACGAAAAAAATGCAAAGGCCACTGTGTACTGAAACTTGTGACCACTGTTTGCCTGCTGTGTCTCTAAGTCACCTCTTACTTTTGCATTTCACAATACTCTTCCCTAGACCACTTAAGGATAGGGCCCATTTAAAGAATTAAACAATATTTTCTTCTGTTCTCCTCTTTCCAAAGAGGGAAAAGAGCTCCTGAAATAGGATAAAGGAAGAAGAAAGAAGGAAGAATGAGCAGCACAGATAAAAATAGGTGAAAAATTAAGTTAAAAAAATCAGGGTAAGGAAATGTGAAAAAACTGTGGTTAATCACTGTGCACGACTGGTCGTAAATAACCTGCAAGCAGTTTAGAAATAATCTGTTATCTTATGCAGGTGGTGTTCGACTGTGTCATGGGATAGGAGAGGCTAACCTGTTGAAATATAGAACGTCCTTTCAGACAAAATTACAAATGACAAGCTAGTCTCTGCCCTTTCCATGAAGGATTTTTTGTTGGACCTTGAAGCCAGAATCCTTGCCATCACCTTGATATACACCCCATGGTGAGGAGGATGGTGGGGAATGAGTGAGGAGGGAGCTGAGGCTGACAAGCAGATGAACAGGCAAGAGCGATGTGAAAGTGATGGAATGAAAATCACTGGCAGCCCAGTTCTCTCCAGGGCATTTGGGCAACATGCACTCCCTTCCCTCCATCTCCACATGCTGACACCCACAGTCACCCCTGGCCAAACAAAAACACATGCTGTGCATTTCAGGGGCCAGACTGGATGGCTCTGCTGTGAAGCAAGGAGGGCACTGCATATGTTTTATAATCTCAGTACTGGTGCCACATTAAATCCTTCCTGACTTTCTTTTCAAAGGTTCTGCATAATCACCTGGCATGTGATCAGTGCTAGTGCTCACAGCCAAAAGTTTTACAACCAGTAGTATATGCATTTGCTGAACTGATTTTTTTTCTCTTGTTTTCTCCCATAAGCAATAGGGGAGTTATTCAGATGCCTGAAGGTGAGTTCCTGTGCCATTTTAGCACGGGGTATCCTGTTTAGCTTCCAGTCACCACTCCAGAAGAAAAAACAGGCCCTGTGCTTATCCCTGTCTGTCTCATATATATTTCTCAGATACCTCTGGGCCCATAAAAGGGGGTAGATCACTATGTTTAAGCACCTAAATAGCCCCTTGTTACCTATGTCTAGGATAGGCCAAGATAATTTGTCAAATCCCATGATCCTTTGCCAAACAAAATGTGGATTTATTCAATGTTAATTTTGCTTATTTCAAGAATCACAGTTGCTATGAGCAGATTTCTCCTACCAAAATGTTTGATACAACAGTTCCTTTGCAAAACCCTATGCATATACCCAAGTATACCCATTTCACCCTCAGGTGACATCCAACACGGTTAGTCTACTGTGAAATAAGGAAGACCAGTATCATTTACAGGTCATGTAAATGTCAGGCTCAGCAGTTCCTTCCATAATGAAATTTGCTGGGCTAGATTTATTGCTCCAGTGGGATACCTCTGCAATGCTCTGCTTGTGCAAAGTAATCTACTACCACTGGTATATCTGCAGATAAGCTGGAATGGGAGATCCTCAGCTTGCATAGTACCAGGACTGCAGGCTGCTTTCCCACTTTCCTGTTGTAGCATTCACTTAAGAATACTTTAGGGTTTATGGAATTAAAAAAACATTTTGGCTGTCTTCTCTAGGCCACTGTCCCTTGTGCCTCTGCCACGTGGTGCAGTGTGAGGCTGGAAGTGGAGATCTGTCACTTCAGCTGCCTTCCTCTGCTGGGTAAGTCTCAAGTGATGCAGAGTGTGTGTCCAGAGATTCTTTGACTGATCAGGGCATGCTATTCAAAGCAAGCCAGTCATCTGATCCCACTAAAGACACAACACAGATAAGATGAGGAACCTGCCTTACAATTTTCTTTTGCTGCCAGCTTTCATTTCTTAATGAGATTTTTCATTTTCCGAAGAGTTTGATCTGCTTTCTAACTAAGATCTTTTCATGTTCAGAAAAGGAAGTTTTCCCTTCAAGAGTTGTATTTTTTGTGAATCTCTCTGCTTCTTTATTCTATAGATGCTGCCAAATTTGGTGTTCAAGAACAATGAAATAATTCAACAGAATTTTGTCATGTCAGCACTTGCTTACTGACATTTCATAATTTCTTCATTCAGGATGTCACAATCTAATCAGTGTGTTTGCTGTGCAGAAGTCATAAAAAAGTCTGTCTTTTCAACTTTGTTCTTGGAAGTACTGACTCAAAGTCGTTACCTTTTCCAAGTCATAATGCTTAGTTGAGTCTGACCAGTTTCAAGGGATTATCAGAGAAGAAGAATACACATCTGATGGAATTACTAGTTGGTGGTAATGAGCATACAGGAGCAAATCTATAAGCAATACATATCCATTTATATTGTGAAATGAGAAATATCCATGAAAGGGGGTTGCTAATCTCATTACATTCGTTCAGCTCAAAAACTGCAATGAGGCGATTTACTGTGAAATCAGGCTCATGCTCTGCAGATCATAGGATTTTAGTTTCTGAAGCTTATTAATGCTAATGCAACATTTTTCATTTACTTAGTGGGCTTTCAATGAACCCAGAAGCATCAGTTCAACAAATCACTCCAGCACATGCTTCATTCTGATCAGACCCAAGGAACTTGGCTTCCCCCACACGGTAGGGCTATGTGGAGAATAAGCCCATGCTTCTGTGCTTTGCTACTTGAGAGTTAAGATCTGTTCAGCTGGTCTCCATTTCTGGTCACCTAGCAAAGCTGCCTTTCCTTTGGGAGTTACACAAACATGGGTTCTCCTCAATGCTGGGAAGAAAATGTGCAGAGGTTGTTAATGCTGCTCAGAGACATTGTTTGCACCCTGGGAAGTTTTCACCTGAGCTGTATTATACAGCAGCTCATCTTTCAGCTTCAGTCCTTTCCTATCCTCTTGTAATCCTTGCAGACTGGCTAAAGCCTGGCACAGCTGCAAGTTGGTTGTGAGACTCTCTGGTTTCACAGAGAATGAAACATAGAGCTGCTGTTGATGCCCTTCCACATACCACTGGCAAGTTTCACCAGCTTTACCTTTGCTTTGCCAAAAAAAAAGGAATAACTTTATCCTCTGTAAAATAGAGTTAAATACAGCATTGGCAAAACAACTTGAAAACACGTACTTTTTAAAAGACCTTTTCGTCCATTAGGCAACACTCATGCCATTTAGAACACACTTTTGACGCAGCACCTAAAGGTAAGCAGGCCACAGGACATGACTGAAAAGCTTGCTGGTCATCACTGCATCTGCTAGTTCAGAAGAAAACTGCACATAAAAGGATAACCAGCATTGGAAAGTTTGGTGCAAACCTGAATGGCTGTTAAAGAAACTGTGTGATTTCAGAAATATTTTTGTAAAGATTCCAAGCAGTATTATTATGTGAATCAAACACTTAAAGAGGAAAACTCCTTAACATGGTAGCATAAAGAGTGTTCGCAGGGTAAAACAAACAAACAAAATTCTTCAGAGATATTTGTTCTATGTCAAATGGTTACTAGAATTAGGTGGGCTCAGAAGATATTCTTCGCAGAGAGGTTTTTTTGAGTTCTGAGTCTGACAATATATTATGGAACAATATTTTAGATACTAGATATTAAAATAACAGTACAGGTAGAGTACGGGTAACAGTATAGACATGGCTGACAGAATGTTACTGAAAGCTGACAAGCTCCTATGGACCTTGTGTAAAGTTGATTCAATCACGTTTCAGAAGTAACAGTTAAAGGACAAGCTAATTTTCCTCTTCCATATGCTAATCACAAAGGTTGCGATTTACATAATTTCCTCAGTATTTCTTTGAATGCTTTTGTTTGCTCTTATTTGTAAATATTCAATATTATAATTTTAAGATGGACTGGTTTTCCATACCTTTGTCTTAATTCTGTATTTCTGTTTCCTGTGGGGATACCTAACTCTTTGTTCATAATTTTCTTGTGGCGACACTTACATAAGTGAAAATTTACTTTTCCAGGGTAAGTTGAGATACACAATTAAAATCCATGCTTGGAGGTATTCCTAAGAAAACAATAATTTGCTAAATGTTTGTAAAGAATGAACATAGTGTTATGTGAAAGGAATCAAAGTTACCATCAAAAAAGATGCTCCAAAGAACATTCAAAAAATGAGGATTAGACAGTTATCTCTTCCTGGCCTTACTACAGGGATATAAAATGAAGTTTTGAAAAGTCTCATCTCCAAAGACCAAAAAGAGAATCTGGTATCCCAGACATCTTTCCTAATTTTAAAGGTATCGTCTCTTCTCCATTTGCCTAGAACTTTTCCTGAAAACCTATGCTCCTGATCTTCATCAAAATCATAATACTTTATCCATACTTACTTATTTTATGCTTAGCACGTTAAAGGGATGTAATTAGTACCTTTCATTAGCCTCATTCCTTGTGATTATAAATCTGAAATTAATTCTATTTTATTCACTTTGGACAAGTACAACATAACTCTGATCCTGCACATTACTTTTAATCTGTTAATGTAATTCCTTTGAGATACCGCCCTTATTTGTTCTGCATGCAGATACAAGAAGGAGAAGAAATTTGTTAGTTGAGAAAAAAAAGAAGATGAAAAGGGCTTGTAAGGGAAGTGTTAATGCCCAAGAACACACAGACCTTTTGCTCTGGAACCAGTGATGCTGTTATGCTCCAGGAAAGTCTTATTGTGCAGGCAAATATGTTAGAATAAGGCTTTCTAAAATGTTATGTGGGGGTAGCCATTTGATTTAAGACCTCTTCCATTAGAGATTCTCCTACTTTCTCATGTTAATCTGAAACTCCAGAATGTTGATCCAGGACTAGAAATCCTACAAATGGGTTTTAAAATGAACCAGGAATCTCATGGAGGAAGAAGGAATGTCAAAATCTGTGACAGGCCTAAAGACCAAAGTTGATAAAGTTGAAAGTAGCGGTTAAGAGTACTATGCTTGCGTTTGAAAGAGTAATCAATGGCATGTATTATTTGACTTGATTTTAAAATACCTAGAATCATAAAAACTCTACTCAGTCTGATCCATGAAGTTTCCTTTCTTTGCTTCCAGAAGCAAAACAACACCCCTGCATTTCCAACAGAGAGGAGAAAAAGCAATTTCCCATCCAGTGCATTTAAAGACCTGGGAATACAAAGAAGGAAAAAAGGAACCTGGTTACTTTGGAGTAATCAAACAAAAAAAGAGTCATAGACAAAGGATCGCAGGAGCTCTGCTCTTATGAAAAAAGCAAAACAACAATAGAAAACACATAAAAGAATCTCAGCTTCTATCAGCTAGAAAGAAACCTAGATTACAAGAAAAAAGTAAACAGTTTTTCTTATAGCTTCTCAAATGTAAGGCTTCGAGGATTCCCCAGTTATCAGAAGATTATATATCAGTTCAAAATTTTTCATTTAGCTCTTTATTTTTGTGGGGTTAATTTTTTCAATTGTAAAAATGTGATTTTTGTTTTTATTTCTGCATTCTTCATGTCCTTGTTTTGTAAACACACAAAGGATCTACCTGAGTGGAAGTACTATTCACAGTTCTGCAGCTGGGCAGGGCACCTTTCCTTCTGTCCCTATTTATCTGTCTTCTTTGTGTTTTATTGTTTTGTAAGGAGAATGTGTTTTGTCACATTCATGAATTGCAGATCAGTTTCTCATGAACTGGCAGGACTGATAGCAGTAGTTTTTCTTCTCAGCAGTCTATAATTCCACTTCTTTCTCATTGCTTTTCTTTTATGTTTCCTCCTTATCTATTTCTTTCTCCTCATAGATGGGCAAAGCTGCCTGCAATACTAGATGGCAATTACATTCTGCAGATGATTTCTGTAAATTGGTCTACTTTTCAAGCACTTATAAGCAAAATTATTTTAGCTGAAGGGACATAAACTTAAGAAAAGGAAGAAGAATGTATGCATCGTTTACATGGTTGAATATACAGGCTCCAGATTAGAAAGTGTCAGTACTATTTACATATGTTAGATAATGCTCATCGACTTTATTCCTTAAAACTATTTTTTAACATTCCTATTATTTCAAAGCATATTTTTCTAGCTGGTGCTTTTTTACTTTTTGTCTAGTTGTCCTCTGCATGTTTGATATGCATTTAGCTATCTTATATTTGTTCTTTTTTAGCTGCAATAAAATATGACAAGCAGATTTCTAGAAATGCTCAATGTAAATTAGACCTTGATAAATCTGAGAAAGATTATACAAAAGTGAGCATTTTGGGAAATCCCATTTTTTACAATGCTACTGTGTATTTCATCCTAAAGAACCAAAAAGTTGTTGCATTACAAACTAATACAATCATCATTTTATGGATCATGGAATCCTAGAATCATGGAATGGTTTGGGTTGGAAGGGACCTCTAAATATCATCTAGTCCAAATACCCTGCCGTGGGCAGGGACATCTTCTGTTAGAAGAGGTTGCTCAAAGCCCTGTCCAAGTTGACCTTGAACACTTCCAATGATGGGGCATCCACAACTTCTCTGGGCAACCTCTTCCAGTGTCTCATCACCCTTATTGTAAAGAATTTCTTCCGTATGTCCTCTTCCAATTTAAAACCATTGCCCATTGTCCTGTCACCACAGGCTTTCATAAAAAGTCTCTCTCCATCTTTCTTATAAGCCCCATTTATATACTGAAAGGCTGCAATACGATCTTCCTGGACCCTTCTCTTCTCTGGGCTAAACTATCCCAATTCTCTCAGTCTTTCTTCGTAGGAGAGGTGTTCCAGCCCTCTGATTATTTTCATGACTTTCCTCTGGACTATCTCCAACAGGTCCATGTCTTTGTTGTACTGGGGACCCCAGAACTGGATGCAGTACTCCAGGTGGGGTCTCATAAGAGCAGAGTAGACGGGGAGAATCATCTTCCTCATTCTGCTGGCCACACTTCTTTTGATGCAGCCCAGGATACGGTTGGCTTTCTGGGCTGCAAGTGCACGTTGCTGGCCCATATCCAATTGTCTTCCACTAGCATCCTAAAGTCCTTCTCTGCAGGGCTGCTCTCAATCCATTCAACCCCCAGACTGTATTGATACTGGGGTTTGCCCTGATTCAGGTGCAGGACCTTGCACTTGGACTTGTTGAACTTCAAGAGGTTCGCATGGGCCCACTTCTCAAGCCTGTCAAGGTCCCTCTGGATGGCATCCCTTCCTGAAGCACATCAACTGCACCTCTCAGTTTGGTGTCGTCTCTAAACTTGCTGAGAGCGTACTCAATCCCACTCTCTATGTCATTGATGAAGATATTAAATAGTACTGATCCCAGTATGGACCCTTGAGGGACACCACTCATTACTGGTTTCCACTTGGACATTGAGCTGATGACTGTGACTCTTTGGACATGGCCATCCAGCCAATTCCTTATCCATCTGACAGTCCATCCATCAAACACATATGTCTCCGATTTAGCAACAAGAATGTTGTGGAGGACCATATCAAAGGCCTTACAGAAGCCCAGGTAGATGACATCCGTATCTCTTCCCTTGTCCACTGATGCAGTCACTCCATCATAGAAGGCCACTAGATTAGTCAGCTAAGTCCCTCAAGACCCTGGGATACATCTCATCAGGTCACATGGACTTATGTATGTTCAGGTTTCTCAGGTGGTCCTTGAACCTGATCTTGTCCCACGATGGGAGGGACTTAATTCCCCCAGTCCGTGCCTTGAGGTTCAGGGGCTTCAGAGATGTGGGAAGAGAGATTACCATTGAAAACCAAGGCAAAAAAGTTGTTGAGTACCCCAGTCTTCTCCATGTTGGTTGTCACAAGTTCTCTTGTCTTATTTATCAGAACAGGTTCATTTTCTTTAATCTTCCTTTTCTGGCCAACGTATGTGTAGAAGTCCTTATTATTATTCTTTGCATCCCTTGCCAAATTCAGCTCCAACTGTGCCGTATCTTTCCTGATCCCATCCCTACACATCTGGGCAGCATTCCTATATTCTTCTCAGGAAACCTGTCCTTCGTTCCACTGCCTGTGCATTTCCTCCTTATACTTAGTTTGACCAGGAGGTCCTTACTCAGCCATGCTGATCTCCTGCCTTCCTTTCCTCATTTCTTACACATGGGAATTGAGAGCTCTTGTGCTCTAAGAAAAATATTCTCAAAGACCTGCCAGATCTGTTCAGCTCCTTTATCCCTGAGGGCAGTTTCCCAGGGGGTCCCATCCACTAAATCCTTAAACAACTGAAAGTTTGCTCTCCTAAAATTCAGGGTCCTGACTCTACTCTTCAGCTGGCCCATATCCTTCAAGATTGTGAATTCCACCAGGGTATGATCAGTACAGCAGAGGCTGACACCAGTCTTGACCTCTCTAATTAGTTCATCAATATTCAGATGTGTTTGTTACTTACAATGCCTAAAATAATAATGAGACAATTATAAGAAAATATACTTCTAGAAGCTCTGAGCAACTTAAAGAAGCATGTACTCAGAAGATTTTGCCAATAACAGTAGTCAACGAAAATAAAAGTGTATGTGTATTAGAAGAATTAATATTTGACATTGAAATTTTAAATCAGAAAAAGTACTAGGGCACCCTTTATTTCTAAAGCCATCGAGTAACTTAATAATTTTCTTTCATATCTGAGATGGTTCAAAAAGTTGTGCAACATGTACTAATTTGTTTGGAGAAAATGAAATTAGATGACTTAAAATGAACAATATCACAGTTGTATAGTTTAAACTTCTCTTTTGAAATTTCCAATGTTTTCCCTAGCTCAGGCTCTTTATCATGGTGTCTTCTGAATTTGACATATAGTCTGAGTTGGGTGTCATTCATGAAATTGATAAACTCGTCAAACTGAAAGACATTAAAAAAACCCACCTGATCATGTTGGGAATAATAAAGCCTGATGGCGTCTATTATTTTTAAACTAGATTTCAGGAAATTCCTCTAAATTAGATATTGATAGTTTAATTCAAATGTTGCAAAGGTGTAACTGATGTATGTTTTAAGTGAAGAGAGAGACAGAGAGAGAGGAAGAGATAAGTGAGATAAAATTATTACTTTCAGTTATTTTTGTGAACTTCTCAAGTGTCATCTTTCATAATTACAAATTTTATAAAGGCTGCAATCAAAATTATTCAAATAGGATAAGGCCAATGAAAGGCTGCAGTACTAACATTTCATCATATTAAATGCAAGGCAACTAACTTCATTTTTTGAAGTTGCAATACCTCAAAACTCTGTGATACAAGCTTGATAAGTGATCTGGAGTACTGGCATGACAGTCATATGCTGTCATGGTCCCAAAAATCTTCAAAAGATGCATAAATCTTGTTAATTTTAGTGGAAATAAAAGATGCTCAGCATTTTGAACTACATGCACGTACTGTGTATCTCTGCTACAGAAGAGGAACCAAAGTGTATTCTTAAATTTAGAAAGAATGAGTGAGGAGGCACTTAGCAATTGTTTGAATTATACCTGCACCACTGAAGAAAGAGACAGAAAAGTTTAAAAAAGGAACTAGAGAGCACCAAAAAAATCTTGCTGCTACAGCTACCTTGCTACCCGAAACAGCAAAAATGCCTGCAACCAATCACATAGATAATGTAGATAAAATATTGAAAGGGTCTAATAAAATAGGAAATTCCCAAATTCTCAGTATAAAGAGAGGATCCATTTGCTCTATCAGTCCCCTAAATCAAAAATGTGATGACCTGATGGAAAAAGGGGAAACAATGTTCATCTGAGGACTTTTCCTAGAAAGACTTTGCTCTCATGCCATTTTCTTTTTTCTGTAGCACTGCCCAGCCTTGATGGAGTTGTGCCTGTGAGCATGACGACAGCTTGGATGCTGTATGTGGCCCCCTGCCTGGAGAGGCTCTGCTAGCACCACTGTTGCTGCAGATACATGCATTCCTCATGCTTGTTTGACTTGCCTGAGTCCTGTGGCTTTTTCAGGTGACCTACACAGGTAGGCATCTTTTCTCTTTTTTTTTTCCTTCTATTTTCCCCCTTTTTTGTCATAAAAGTATTTGCACATAATCCTACATAGCTGTACCCAAACGCTTGTATTGTTCCTACTCAGAGGTTAAACAGCACAGAAGGCTTTCTGCAAATTCTCTGAACTCAAGCTATTCAGAAAGAATTTACCAAACTTTTTTTTAGATAGGAAACTATGCATAAACAACAGTTTCCATGAACTTATGTTGACTGAAGTGAAGTGCCCTGCGGGGGAGAAATATGTAGAAAAGATTCTCAGATTTAGTTTTAGGAGATTTTTGGCTTTAGGTTGTATTTCTTATTTTATGATATGTATTAGGTACTCTTACTGTTGGCCTGGCTTCATAAAACAGTTGCAATATATTTATTTTAAAAGATCATTAAAAGTTGCAGTAGCTTTATGATGACTGAGACATTGTTTCTGGATCTTTACATTGGAAAGAGGTATCAAATTGTTTATCCACATGTAAAATAAAAATTAAATTATTACATTACATCAGAAGTTTTCATAGCTAGATTTGATTTAATAAAACAGAAATCAGATGTTTAAGTCTAGTCCATTCTGTCCAAAACTTGAAAATCAAGGGAATCATATTTGTAGACTTAAAGATGCAATATGCAAATACTAATTTTGAACTGAAGCAGTATTTTGGAGAGTTTTCTAAGGGTTCCATATTGTTTCTGAAATGGGTTGATTACTTTAATTATGTATTTAACTTCCATAAATTCCATTTATCAGAAGATTAATCAAAGCCCACTTAAAGTAATAAAGTGGACTTCTGCTTTCTCCTGTACATTTATCCACCATTTCGTCACCTGGTCAGTCACTACTATGAAGTGCTTTTGCATTTTTCACAGACTTTGCTCATATATATTGTCCGAAATAACTTATTAACATCGACAGACTTTTCCACCTCTCTGCTCAGCTTCTTTTCAAGATGATTAATGACTAAATTAAAAATTATGGAGTCAAGTGCAAATCTCCAAGGAATTCTTCTGATAATCTTCCTCCCCTGTGAAAAGTAACTATTTCTGCCACTTGTTTTCTATCTGTTAATGAGTAATTTATTTATCCATTTTAGTTCCCTTTTCCACAGTCACCTTCATCTCTTTAAGATCCTTTGGTAGAAGACGTTGTTCAACACCTTTTCAAAGTCAAGGTGCACTTTATTAGCCTGCTTGCTCCAGTCTGGAGGCTTGCTGACTGCTTCAGAGAACTGTATATTTGTGAGAAGTGCTATTGCTTTGCAAAAGCCGTGTTGCTTTTCCCTAATCGTTCATATTTATGAACCATAATGGTACACATTTATTCAGGTGCACATTAATTCTATTCATCAACCAGTTTCAACTAATTGACCTGCTGGAAAC
Source organism: Gavia stellata (assembly GCF_030936135.1). NCBI lineage: Eukaryota > Metazoa > Chordata > Aves > Gaviiformes > Gaviidae > Gavia > Gavia stellata. The sequence continues at coordinate 80,742,009 of NC_082596.1, forward strand.
ATTGAGCTACTGGTCAGTCCTTGGATTCCCCTACAGCCTTCTGAAATAATTGGTGTCCCATGTGTCAGTCCTCTGCCTCCATACTGTTGCTGAGAGAGAGGTTTCTGATTTACTTGTTTCATCTCCAAGTCTCCCTAGAGTCCGAAGATAAATATCAATCAGTCTTGCAAATTTTTTATTCTTAATTTCCTTTAATGTGGTAAGTGGGTATGTTGCAAGATATCCCACTTTCCTGACCACAAAAGTCTTTACAGTAGTTTTTCTGGGCTGTAAAGTGAGAGTTATACTGGCTTAATTGATATCAAAATCTCTCAAGTCATTATCAGTGCAATATAGAACTGAAATGGGGTTAATGTTTTAAACATATCCTAGAATCCCCTTGAACACTTTCAAAACAAGAGACAAAACTGCCTAAAGAAGGAAAATTGTAGAAGATTCTTGCTAAGGCTTAGACAGGTGTAGTCCAGTAAGTACTAGTAAAAGTTCTTTAAAACTGAACTACCAAGCATAAAACCAGGTTTATTTCCAAGGTGTATAACATAAAGCATTATATTTATATGTATTATGTGTTGAAAGAGTTCTAAAGTGAAAAGCAAACTGCTGGGTAAATCTATGATAAATATGTGCTACCTGTAAATGCCTGTATTTATATTGACCTAATGTCCTGAAAGTCCTAATTTAGTAAAGCTCTCTAACTTCTTCCCCTCTTCCCGTAACTTGCATCTTGAGGGCTGTAGTCCTCCAGGCAGATCATCCATACAGGAAAAAGAAGATGAGACTGACTTTCACACTGCATGCCTTGACTGACCCCTTCAGCCTGAAGCACCCCCAACAAGTGAAAACACTAGTACATTGTGGGGCCAGAGGGGCCAGTCCCTCTGCTCTTGGTAGGCTGTGCAGCACAGCTGCCACCTCACTCAGATGGGAGTAAGACTTTTGTCTCATTAACTGCCTGAGAGGTTATTCATCAGAGAAGAGCCTGCTTCACATTTGCTGATCTCGTATGTGAACTTTCTCTGTACTGGTGGGATATGGTAGATTATTTAATTGGCTGCTGCAGTGTAGGTGTCTGTCATGGGAGAAGACAGCGACAGCTGGGCTAGGAGGTGGCTACAGGTTTTTAAAATGTGAAGACCATGTTCAGTAGAGCTCTTGGGTCTCTCGTTTGCTAAGGTGGAGTCACAAGATTATTTTCCAAACAATTCCCTGATTGTCATGTTATGTTAAACCTAAAACCTAGCACCATGCAGTGCTCTTTTGGGGGAAAATAAATACAGACAATCACACCTATCTTCCTGAGGAATGATTCAGATGACTACAGGCTGCTATTAAAATCTAGCTTAGTGAAGCTGTCATAGATTAACTTGTCTTTCAGTTGTCTTGTCTATGCAGTTTACATGAGATTTAGCTGAATGCCACTGGTCAAAATGTTAGCTATCTACCACTCTTCTACAACTATGAAGTTGTTCAACACATCCTGAACAACAAATTGCTTTAATAGGAATACTTAAAAAACCCAAACCAAACCAAAAAAACCCTCACAAACTGGAGACGGCTATCCATGAAAAAATAATTTGAGTATTACTTTTCTCAAACAAGCACAATCCAATGACATGGAAGTGTCAGAGGTAAAAAACAGTACCAGAATTTAAGAAAGAACTGTAGAAGCACACTGCGTCTTGTCTGCTACACTGCTCTGCTTAAGCTCACACTGAATCAGAACAAGAGGAAATCATCAAATATCCAGAAGGAAGATAATAAAATGGGATCATGTTGCTATTGGTTAATGTGTTCGTCATACAGATAGTCATCCCATCCCCATGTCCTTCCCTAAACTGTTGCTTCAGAGAGGATGATCAGCATTGTAAGAGATGCTGTCTTTATGCAGGAATGAGCTTCTATCTGAGCCATGATAAATGCCATTTATATCTATCATCAGAATGCATAAACTTAGTCACAGTTATTGTGAATTCAGTCCACAATAGATTTAAGCAGATTTCTAACAGAAATCCTACTAACCTACAGACCTACTAACAGAAGGTAGTGCAACCATGCATATTCTAGAAAACTCTTCAGGCCTACATGTTAGTACTGGTTGTCTCTAATCCAAATGAAGTTACAGTCACTTCATTAATTTGAAAATATGTTCAGACACTCACTTGGATGACACTGAAGATTTCTGGCTTAATGAACAAAGTAATGCACAAAGACATTATTCATATATCTGTAGGAAGAAAGGCGTTGTTCAGTTACTTTAAAATATGTGCCACACATGGTAAATCAGTGTTCTCTCTTCATCTATCTTTCACATAAAATTACACTTAAATCTGAGATTTCCTTCTGTTTAGGCAAAACCTGTTTTTTTATTTTGCTGTTATCCATGACACTCCATCTCCTCTTTAATAACAAAAGGGCTAAAACAAGCCTAGTAAAACAAAACAGGAACAAACAATCTTGGAATAAGGAGTGTCTAGTTTTTTTACCATTTTACAGGAAACATCCCCAATGGCTTAATCTTTGGGTTTCCATTGTATCAAAACTAGTTGTGTTGACTAATTTAGGCCCCTGCAAAACTTTTAGCTGCCCCACCTCCCTTACATTTTGTTGTTCAGTGCACAAGTACAAATACGGTATTGGCAGCATCTGTTGTCTTCCTCTTGAAGAGTTAATAAATTCATTGCTGTTGCAGAATGAACACTTTTCTTTTTCACTCTTCCAGTTGTGTTTTTCTTCATTCACTGGTTTCAGATGAATAATCTTTCAGCATTTCTTTCTGTGAGTTTTACAGGGAATCTACAATTCCCAAAGGACGGCTGTTAGAACAGTATCAGATATCCTATTACAATCCTTTTCTCTTTCTTCCTAACTTTTAAGATATACATTTTGTAGCTGAATTATCTTCTTTTTTTTTTTTTTTCTAATTTCACCACTTCTTGGTGCTGATTGCTTCAGGGCCTAGAGGGAGTCAAGCTACTTTGTGCGAGATGAACTCCTTGGCAGTTTCTCTGGCTTTGCTCTTAAATTGAAGGAAATGATGGCTGAGATGGGGCACTGCACTGACAGGCACAGCCACTCTGAAATTGTGGATTCACTCATGAAACCACAGTGCCTCAGCAAAGAGCTGCAAACTTCTTCAACAAGTGGTTAAAAGCACATGTATATACTCTGGGCTATAATTAGAAGAATAAAGAAGAGTTGCAGCATTTCATGTCATCTCCATAGGCATTTCGTGCAGGCAATGCTTATTATTATTTCTTAATATTTGTTCACAAGGCCAGCTACTTTTGTAGGGGAACAACACAAAAGAGTTTAATGGAAGTGGCTATGAAAATAGAAATTCACAGCAGAGGAAAGAAAGACTTTTTTTCTTCTTTTGAATTATGTTTAATTTTTCCTCCCCTATTCCTCTGAATCATCAGGAGAATCTTCATCCTTTACTGGACACAAGGGGAAACATAATGACAAGGGATGAGGAAAAAAAGGCTGAGGTACTTAATGCCTTTCTTGCCTCCATCTTTAAGAGTAAGACCAGTTGTTCCCCAGGTACCCAGCCCCCTGAACTGGAAGACAGGGACGGGAAGCAGAATGAAGCCCCCACAATCCAAGGGGAAATGGTTAGCAACTTGCTACACCACTTAGACACCCACCAGCCAAGGGAACTGAGGGAGCTGGAGGAAGTGCTCACCAAGCCACTTGCCATCATCTCCCAGCAGTCCTGGCTAACCGGGGAGGTCCCAGTGGACTGGAGGTTAGCAAATGCAACGCCCGTCTTCAGGAAGGGCTGGAAGGAGGATCCGGGGATCTACAGGCCTGTCAGCCTGACCTTGGTGCTGGGAAAGGTTATGGAGCAGATCATCTTGAGTGCCATCACATGGCACGCACAGGACAACCAGGTGATCAGGCCCAGTCAGCATGGGTTTATGAAAGGCAGGTCCTGCTTGACTAACCTGAGCTCCTTCTATGACAAGGTGACCCGCTTAGCGGACGAGGGAAAGGCTGTAGATATTGTCTACCTGGACTTCAGTAAAGCCTTTGACACCGTTTCCCACAGCATTCTCCTGGAGAAACTGGCTGCTCATGGCTGGATGGCTGGGCCCAAAGAGTTGTGGTGAATGGAGTTAAATCCAGTTGGTGGCCGGTCACAAGCGGTGTTCCCCATGGCTCAGTATTTGTGCCGGTCTTGTTTAATATTTTTATCAATGATCTGGATGAGAGGATCGAGTACACTGTCAGTAATTTTGCAGACGACACCAAGTTGGGCGGGAGTGTTGATCTGCTTGAGGTTAGGAGGGCTCTGCAGAGGGATCTGGACAGGCTGGATCGATGGGCTGAGGCCAACTGGATGAAGTTCAATAAGGCCAAGTGCCGGGTCCTGTACTTGGGTCACAACAACCCCATGCAACGCTACAGGCTTGGGGACGAGTGGCTGGAAAGCTGCCCTGCAGAAAAGGACCTGGGGGTGTTGGTCGACAGCCTGCTGAAGATGAGCCAGCAGTGTGCCCAGGTGGCCAAGAAGGCCAACGGCATCCTGGCCTGTATCAGAAACAGTGTGGCCAGCAGGACTAGGGAGGTGATCGTGCCCCTGTACTCGGTACTGGTGAGGCCGCACCTCAAATATGGTTTTCAGTTGACACGCGGAAACGAACTTCACAACTCACACAGAGTTATAAAGCAGGCATGTTTATTGCGGCGCCGGGTGCAAGAGGATTTCTACTCGAAGCTTGCACACCGGGTTAAAATCATGACAGGTATTTAAAACAATTAACAAAGTTAGTTACGCCTGCTGGTTCTACCCCTTAATAACTATTGGTTAATACTTTTCTTACTTCATCTTAAAGTTACAGTTCTCTTTTAATTCAACACGCATGCTCAGAGAGTAGGGGGCTTAATTGGTTTGGGGCTTTTCTAGCTAGGAGGTGTGTTTCTTAGTATTAAAATGAGATTATAATGAGACAAGTTAACTCTAGGGCACTATTTTGGCAGTCTGTTCTATTTTTCTACGATTCGTCCTTGTGCTAATCATTATTGCTAGTTAGCAGAGAGTCGGTGGAGACAGTCTTTATCTCTAATATATCTAAGTGCCAGGTGCAGTTGTTATAAAGTATCTTCTTTACATTATTCTTCTTACTTTTAACCCTTGTTTTGCAAGATGCCCTGTAACACAGTTTTGGGCCCCTCCCTACAAGAAGGACATTGAGGTGCTGGAGCGTGTCCAGAGAAGGGCGACGAAGCTGGTGAGGGGTCTGGAGCACAAGTCTTATGAGGAGCGGCTGAGGGAGCTGGGGTTGTTTAGCCTGGAGAAGAGGAGGCTGAGGGGAGACCTTATCGCTCCCTACAACTGCTGGAAGGGAGGTTGCAGAGAGGTGGGTGCTGGTCTCTTCTCCCAAGTGACTAGTGATAGGACAAGAGAAATGTCCTCGAGTTGCATCGGGGGAAATTCAGGCTGGATATTACGAAAAATTTCTTCACTGAAAGGGTTGTCAGACATTGGAACAGGCTGCGCAGGGAAAGAAGTGGTTGAGTCACCATCCCTGGACGTATTTAAAAGACGTGTGGATGAGGCGCTTAGGTATGTGGTTTAGTGGTGGACTTAGCAGGGTTAGGTTAACGATTGGACTTGGTGATCTTAAATGTCTTTTCCAACCTAAACGGTTCTATGATTCTATGATATTGGCCATTTATGAATGCAGGGAACCCCAGAGAAGATAGCACCAGTGTTCAGATGGCATTCAGCATATCCAATAGCCCAAAATGTCAGCCATGCTATTCTTGCTCTTACACTGCCCTGGAGGGAATCTGAATCTGATGGACAATCTGAACAGAACCACACCAGTCAGTGACACATAAAGTTAATTTTATTTAATAAGCTATAGAAGGTGAGTAATAAGTTCTATTCTAATATTTCCATTCCACCACATTCACAGACTTCTCACTCGCAAAAATCAAGGCCCTCCAGTCCAGCTCTGACCAGCACCACAGATCTGGGGGAGCATGACACCAGTCTAACTTGTCAACATGTCCAAGTCTGCTGGCAGCCTGACCTCTGGGCTTAGCGGTTCCCCCTTGGACTCAGTCTTCTTCATGGTGTCGGACATCTATGTATAGAGTTGCCCTTGCCTCCCCAGAGGCTATTGTTTTCACTATTTATTGCTTTCTAAAATAGATTTGATAAGCTGCTAATCATGTAGCCCAAGACAATTTCTTTGAGTGTCCCTGTATTGAAGGTCAGTTAGCATTTTCTACCTGGATTTCTATCACACTCTGGTCTCCTGCCTCCGAATATGTTACGAGGGTGTGAGTTTGGCAACAGCAATATAAGGAAGTTTATCTGTCTTTTATTATTTTTAGTGTATATGAGATTGATAGAGTCAGCCAGAGCTGTGAAGATGTAGTCAAGATCTCATTTACCTCAGCAGTGCTTTCAGGTAAGCTTTACCCCATGAGACAGACTCTGTGGAACGTCAGTTGCTGGGCTTGGAGTGAGATAGGACTTTTCTTCCAGGTCAGACTGTCTGAGACATTGGGCTTTTTTTCATGTTCCTCTGCAGTATTGAGCAGCGGTTGTTGCCCAAGACCAGCATCTAAGCCTGTGTTTCTCTAAATGCTTTCTGCTGGAGCGTCAGATAAGAGTGTTGTCTTGCTTTCCCTCCTCCTAACATAACCTCTGGAAACCTCTTTGGTTTGTGACATGGTTGTCTGCACTGCTTAGACTAGGGAAAGAACAGGGATTTTTTCATATTTTTGAAAAATGTTTAGCTTAAAGGATCCCAAAGAGCCAGAGGACATGGGGCAGAAAGTTGCCAGGACCCTAGGGTAGGAAAGTTTGTCCTATAGTTCAATAAAGCATACTAGTCCCTCAGAGTGCTTATTTGCTCATCCAACCGAAAATAGTTAATTGGAAAAAAAAATGGCTTTTGCAGAGATGACAACTCCTCTGATGGTAAAATATGGCAAATAACCCTGGTAAAAATCAATATGGCCAACCTATTAAACCCCAAACTGTATTTCTTATTTAAATTTTTTTTTATTATCAAAGCCTTCTCCCTTGACTATACTGTCACTTAAAATATCATTGTAATACAGGAAAAAAATGGTTTTTCTATACTATTGATTGTGCTCTGCATGAGAGTGTAAATGGTGTCACCAGATGGAAGGCAGATCAATAGGTCAGAACTTACTGATGATATAAAAATTCCTCCAGGTTTCAAGATAAATACATTAAGTCTTTCAAATATGGTTATAAAAAACTGCCCATTTTCTTTTCACAAGTTGTCTTAAAGAACTAGAAACCAGTTACTTACCTTGCAGTTTATTCTGCTATGGCAGTTTTATTGTTTTCTTTCTGGCATGCGATGGAAAGGGTATATATTTTCAGCATAGAATGGTTTAAGATATGAAAACAGTAAGCTCTGAATAGCCCTTCATCAAAAAGAAAATCTCACCTCCAAGGTCTTTTAAGAGAAACAAAACACTGAGATGCTATCGGAGCAAACGGATGCATACAAGCAAGAGATGAAATCTGTGTATAAAAAAAGACATCCCTGCCCACCCCCCCCGTCCCTGTAATGAAAAATGGCTCTACCTCAAGTTTGGCATCTTGTCTCTTATTTGCACTTAGTAGCAAACTCATTCAAAAACTCTAGCTGAACTGAGTTAGATGCAGGAATACATGTCATGCCTCTGTAATCAGGAAAGCCAATATAATGGTGAGTATCAAGGACTGGCTTTAGACATAAGGTCAGCTGAGCTGTATTGCATCACTTTTAGATTTTGCCCAGAGAGGATTACTATGGTACAATAAGCCTTCTCCAGTGATGCAAAAAAACTTCGTTCAGTATTCCAGCTTGCTGCTTGTTATGAGAGAAACCAAAGCACTACAAGATGACAATGGCAGAACATTTAAATCCTACATTATTCTAGGGTACAGTTGCAATGCCACTATACCAGACTCTTCATCAGCAGATAGAGAATTTCCTTTTGAACTGACAGACATGCACCAGGAATAAAGAGATGAAAAAAAATCACAAAGAAAATGAATAAGTAAGAATGGCCAATGTTATTTCAACTAAATGGGGAACTTAATTAGCTGAAGTATTCCTTTTTTTCCCACCCCACTACTGTCCTTACAGCTCAGCTGTTCTGTGCTTGACAGTTGCAAGACAAGACAAAACAGGTCATAAAACTCAGGCATGTACAACTTCTATCGACGACAATAGAAGTCTTTCCATAAGCATAAAGAAGAACAAGATCTGACCCTTTATTAGCTTATGGCCATGCTAGTGAAAAATATGAGATAGAAAACTCAAATATCATTACTCAGTATTTAATCAAAAACATTTAGTTCAGGGTTAAGCTGCAGTGATGTGTGCGCAAATTGTACCCAAATTGTAATGTTAATGCCAGCAATGGAGTCTGCATCACCAAAGCTTAGCTTCAAACTTCCAGCAGGGGCTTCTTTTCCCTGACAAAACCAAACACTAGGCAAATCCATATTTGGGTGAGTTGTCACAGGCCTTTCTTTTCATATAGTGAATACTTTAATCAGACCAAACACTTGGAAATTTCCAGAAAGGAACTTTTGTTTTTGTTGAATGCTTCATATATTATAACCTTGATAATTTCATTGGAATGGGTTATCTTTACAGACAAATGTTCTTCTGCCTCTAGATAAGTGCCAGCCTGTTTACTGAAAATAACAATTGGAATGCAGCAAAGATTAATTTTAAAATTTGAAGTCATTGAAGTAAGCCACTTCAGAATATGAATAAATATTAATTTGAGGAGTATACTTTACTTTAACGGCTTTTTGTATTCTATTAAATGACCAAAAAGGCCTCAGCTTTTCCAGGTTTTCAGAATCAAGTATTTGCTTGATTCTCAAAAGGCAGTATCATAAAATAATTACAAGTGACTTGTAATTGAAGAGCAATGAAGCTGGTGAAAGCCTAGAGAACAAGTCCTATGTGGATCAGCTGAGGGAACTGGGGTTGTTTAGTTTGGAGAAGAGGAGGCTGAGGGGAGACCTTATCGCTCTCCACAACTACCTGAAAGGAGGTTGTAGAGAGGGGTGTGCTGGTCTCTTCTCTCAAGTGACAAGTGATAGGACAAGAGGAAATGGCCTCAAGTTGCACCAGGGGAGGTTTAGACTGGGTATTAGGAAAAACTTGTTCACTGAAAGGGTTGTCAAGCATTGGAACAGGCTGCCCAGGTAAGTGATTGAGTCACCATCCCTGGAGGTATTTAAAAGATGTGTAGCTGTGGTGCTTAGGGACATGGTGTATTGATGGTCTTGGCAGTGTTAGGTTTATGGTTGGACTCAATGATCTTAAAGGTGTTTTCCAACCTAAATGATTCTATGACTGTCCTATGAGAGCTTTCCTGTAAGAGTTCGGTTCTTTTGGATTGAAGTTTAACTAGACAGCTTATAAGGGTTCATCATGTTCCCAGCTGAGTTAACAGGTGTTGTTTACAGACCGCAGTGAAGTCAACCCTACATGAATATTGAGATTTCTGTTTTGTCTTCCCTTTTGTTTTTTCCAGCTACAGTCAGTTGGTAGCACATATTCAACAATAATAATTGTTAAACAGCCATTAGGAATGAGTGACATGCAGCAATTTTACAGGTAGTCAGACAAGAACAACAGTTACAACCATTATATACCTTCAAACAGCCTTAGGAGTATAGTACTGTAATTATGGAAGCTTTCTTAGCAACTCTGAAAGTCTACTGGGTGTTATAATATGACTTTATTTTTATCCTGGTTTCCTAAGAAGAGAAGTTTTATGCAATCATGTTGCCCATGTTCATTTATCTGTCTGTCAGTTAGTCAGTCAGTCTCCTCAACAACTTTCGAACCCAGTATCCAATTTCAACCAAATTTGAAAGTGCAGCTGGGGACTCAAAGCTATTAAGTTCTACAAGCTTCATGAAAATAAACTATTGCATAGAAGTTGAAGGTTCAAATTAGTGTTCCCTTGAGTGAAAGATCACATTCTGAGTACAAGAGGTTTGTCTGACAACTGGCTAGTTAGCATGTTCATACAAATCAGCTGTAAAGCCTGTTAGAGCACTTGCTAGCCAGAACAAATTATTTCAGTGAGGGAAAGTGAATAGAGAGCCATCTGACACCAATCCTCAAAAACTGCCCCTGCCCCCCCCCCCCCCCCCCCAAAAAAAAAAAAAAAAGAAAAAATGTGCGTTATTTCCTTTGTCCTTGTTCTGGATTCTAACAAAGAATTCCTGTTGCTTTCCTTGGAAATTTGTTTTATGGATTGAAATTGTGCTATTGATGAGTTTGCAGGAGTATTTTGTCTCTTTTAAAAATCCTTTAAAAAAATATTGCTTTTTGCAGTGAGCTTTTTATGCACTAATTAATTCTCACAGCATCCTTATGAGACAGCTACATGTTATTATCTGTGTTTCTCAGAAACTGAATTCCAGTACAACATCAGGTTGAATCTATGTTGAAGAGCAAAATTAGACCAGTGTTGTTCTGATCTTTGTCAAAAAGAAAAAAAAGAGCACTTCACAAACTTTCTATCCCCCTCACAGCTGTACTTTATAGTTCTAGTATGTCATTTATATCAGCATGTTCCATATTTTTCATTAAATTAGCAATTTTTTTTTCCATGGTAAAACTTGGTCAACAATTACAACTCATGGAGTTTTCTTTGCTCATTTGTTGCAGATTAATTTAATATGTAATTACATTATCATAGGGATTGTTGTGATCTGAGATTATCATAGAAATAAAGGAGTTAAGAAATCAGAGAAATGGTTGGAGACCATTATTAATTAACTATACTGCTAACTGTAAACTGGTAATGCTGTGTTTGATATCTGACAGTGTGAAATAGTCCAGAAGAAAGAGCCTGGAAAAACTGGCACGTGATAGAAGCACCTGAGGTCATTTGGTCCTGAACAGTCAGTTTACAAACTTTTCTGCTTTAAAATTCTGCCTAGAATTTAACTTCAGAAGTACTCACCAAGCGTGTAAGCATCAAATTCCATTCCATTTTCAACTTAAAACTTTCTCCCAGTGATGTTTTGTGGCCAGGAGTTCTTTCAGTGAATGATACACAGTAGCACCAGATTAGCTGCCCCTTTTTGTCTCCTAAAAGAAATGACAAAGGGATTTACCATTTTCTGCCTTTTCCTCGCTCTGGTATTCATTGTGTTTGATACTATAACGCATTTTTATTCTTCACTAAAATAAACAAACATATTTCAGAAAAGCTTCTTTTGTGCTCTTCCACTGCTTCTACTGATTCACACTGACTCTTACTGAGCCTACTCCTTATGTGCTATTCCCCTTTTTAATGAAGACATCCAGAACTGAACACTGTCCTGCACCTGAGCTGAATAACTGGTACCCAGTTCTTTTTCCTGAATAGCTGCACCTGAGCAATGGCATGTACCCCGCAGTATGCACAAGCAGTTCATCTTAACCCTTGCAGTATGCATTGCTTTGTATTTGCTAACATTTTCTTCCCATGGCAAATACTGCACAATTTCTTGTCTTTACCTAGCGGCCCTGAAAACTCTTACAATATATTCTACTGCTGCAGGCCCAAAACCTTTTTAATCATTTGAGATCTGACTTTTTTCTGCTTATATTCTGTTCTAAATCATTAATTACTGCACTGAATTCCTTGAGTGCTGGCTTGAAAACCTGTGTCTTTCCACAGATAGAAAATATTATAAATTTTTAACATTTCTTTTCTTTTTTCCCACACTAAATTTATGCACCTAGTTATTTGATAATTAGAGCTAATTATGCAAATTAGATCTCACAAAATTACATTAAATCAACATTACATTTAGGGCAAGGCTGTAGCTGTAAGATGGAACAATGGATAACTCTGCAGCTGTATCCAGGCCCTCACTGCCGTTGCAAGGCTCCAGAAGCTCCATTTCCATCCTACAGGGAAGCGTAGTAGGCAAAAGAAGTTATTGCAGTACTTTACTGACAGCATGTACCAACTGAGACTCATGGCCATTGCCTCTGTAGCCTTTACTCCTGTTCAGCTGCACCTTGATGGGAGCAGTGGGAGTACCTTGAGGTCCTGTTCCTGCGTGCCTAGACTCATGACCTTGTAATTTGCTTTCAAGTATAAGGAGGTGGTGTGAGCTCTTCTTTCTCCTACTGTGCTTAATCACAATTCAATTATTTCAGTTTATATTGATAAAACTTGAGCTAAGTTTCCATAGCAACCATAATGATCAGAACATTGTAATGTGGTATACAAACACTGTTTGGTAACTTAAAATACAATGAAGCCAAGTAAAGAGCATAGAATCAGTGGCTTACATTCACCAATTTACAATTGGATATATCTTGCTGACCTTCAGTTAAGCACCAAGTCTTTCCTGGTGCTTAAGACTACCATTACATCTCTTGGGGAGAGGCAGGACCTTTCAAAGAATGATTCATTTCTTTCTAAAGTAGCTTAGATCTGATATATGAAGTCAAGCAAGATCCATCCTCAAAAATTCTTCATCCCATTGATAAACATCCTTAGTTTTTACACTGCCACATCCTTTGGCCTCTAAATGATAATGCTACCTTACGTCTACCTCCCTGCATTTGGATGTCTATTCTAAGATCCATGGCTAATAACATGCAAAGAAATATCAGGTTTCCCATCTACTCAGTTACCACAAAGGAAGAAGCAGGAAAATAATGTGAGGAAGAGGGTAATTGCTATATCTGAGTGCAGAGCAACATAGGATCCTGGTGGGATTCTATATGAGAATAATCATCCCAATTGTTAAGTGACTACATTAACATAACTTATATAAATATTAAAATTTACATTTTTAAGATGTGATCTTCATTAGCTCTCGCCATCTCAGTTTTCCATGCAAGAGGCTTAGACTGGAGGAAGTTGTCAAAGCCATAGTGGCTTTATCTAATTTTAGGATGCAAGCCCTTCTGTTAGTTGCCCTTTTTAACCCATTTTAGTTAAAGCAGTTAGAGAACTACATTTATGGTTTCTTTTAGCATAAATACAGTGAAGAGAAATGACATTCACAGTTTTATGTACAATTCCCCATTTTTTTGTGTCAATTGAAATTCCTCCTGCGTTGTTCTTCTCTCTCCATGCCCTCTGTAATCATATTTCTGAATGTACGCCTTTTTATCAACAACAAATCCTATATTTTCACATAGACTTTTTAGTACCATGTTGTACTATGCTCCTTAGAAACTTTTATTTGCTTTAAACATAAACATCTATAAAAAGCACCTGGCACCTCCTTCAAAATGCCTGTGGATGATCAAGTTGAAAACTTGTGAATTAAGATGCAATTAATAATAAACTTACACCTTTCTCTATATTTTCTGCATTAATTATATTTATAACCAGTAAAAGGTCTGAACTTCCTTGACTTCACTTGAAAAATGGAAGGTTTCATTACAAGTAATTAATGCTTGATTTTTGAAAGAATTGTTCCCTTGGCTGTCCTTTACTTTCTTAGTTTTTTCAAGAATGCATCATGTGAGTGTTATTTCTGATGGCAAACAAGGGATGTTTCAGGGTTCTGAGCGTAGAACTTGTGGGTTCTGAGATGTTAGCTAGTGTCACCATTCTGGAGATTAGGATTCACAGACATTTGCTCAGAACTACCTTGATTTATCAAAGAGGAGAAGGGAAAATGTGGAAACTTACAGATTGACATAGTTCATCATAAAACTTTATATGAATAAATTGAAATTCAAAAGAGATGACAAAATAATTAAAGGGATTAGAACAGATGAATTATGAAAATTTTGAAGAAATTAATCCAGTATATACATGGTGGAAAAAAGTTCTATTCTAGTTGTCTAATACATTTGAAAACCTACTGACAATAGGTTTGAAAAATCTATTGACAATAGTGGAAAAGAATGGGAATGCTAATTAGCAACAGCATGCTCTGTGAAAAAGTTGAGGCATCAAGCTTTTTTTTCTTTTTTTCTGAAGTAACCTTTTTTCTGACTCATTGTTCCATGTAATACAGAGAAAGTACTCACTAGATCTTCTAATATTCCCTTGTTAAAGTTCTAGAAAATCTTAAGAAGAGGTTCAGCTGGGATAATTTCTTGACTCCAACAGGACACATAGTTGCTTTAGATAATTCTAAATCATCCTGATTAGGAAAGATTAACTTCTGGAGACTATTTACTTGTAGGAAAGTACCAAACAATACAAACGATCAGCAATACAAGAAAACATCTTGAAATTCTACACCTCTACTCATAAACAATCCCCAGTGAAGAGTTAGGCGAGCTGAATGCTGTCTTATGCTCACTTTAGTGAAAGATAAATTTAATAGACTCCCTAGACTTCTACTGTGCCTCTTTATACAATACATTTCCATGTAGGAGAACATTTTTGATATAGTCCTTGTTAATTCTGCTGATGGCACGTCTTTGCCTTGCAAAAATGTTTCCTTTTGAAAGACTAGTAAATCATAGAACCATTTGGGTTGGAAAAGACCTTTAACATCATCAAGTCCAACCATAAACCTAACACTGCCAAGTCCACCACTAAACCATGTCCCTAAGCACCACAGCTACACATCTTTTAAATACCTCCAGGGATGGTGACTCCACCACTTCCCTGGGCAGCCTGTTCCAATGTCTGACAACCCTTTCAGTGAAGAAGCTTTTCCTAATATCCAATCTAAACCTCCCCTGGTGCAACTTGCGGCCATTTCCTCTTGTCCTGTCACTTGTCACGTGGGAGAAGAGACCAGCACCCACCTCTCTACAACCTCCTTTCAGGTAGTTGTGGACAGCGATAAGGTCTCCCCTCAGCCTCCTCTTCTCCAGGCTAAACAAACCCAGTTCCCTCAGCCGCTCCTCATAAGACTTGTGCTCCAGACCCCTCACCAGCTTCATCGCCCTTCTCTGGACATGCTCCAGCAACTCAATGTCTTTCTTGTAGTGAAGGGCCCAAAATGGAACACCGTATTCGAGGTGCGGCCTCAGCAGTGCTGAGTACAGGGGGAAAATCACATCCCTAGTCCTGCTGGCCACACTGTTTCTGATACAGGCCAGGATGCCGTTGGCCTTCTTGGCCACCTGGGCACACTGCTGGCTCATCTTCAGCCGGGTGTCGATCAACACCCCCAGGTCCTTTTCTGCAGGGCAGCTTTCCAGCCACTCGTCCCCAAGCCTGTAGCGTTGCATGGGGTTGTTGTGACCCAAGTACAGGACCCAGCACTTGGCCTTGTTGAATCTCATCCAATTGGCCTGGGACCATCGATCCAGCCTGTCCAGATCCCTCTGTAGAGCCCTCCTAACCTCAAGCAGATCAACACTCCCGCCCAACTTGGTGTCATCTGCAAAATTACTGATGGTGTACTTGATCCCCTCGTCCAGATCATTGATAAAGATATTAAACAAGACCGGCCCAAATACTGAGCCCTGGGGAATACCGCTTGTGACCAGCCACCAACTGGATTTAACTCCATTCACCACAACTCTTTGGGCCCGGCCATCTAGCCAGTTTTTTACCGAGAAGAGTACATATCTCCAAGCCATGAGCAGCCAGTTTCTCCAGGAGAATGCTGTGGGAAACGGTGTCAAAGGCTTTACTGAAGTCCAGGTAGACAACATCTACAGCCTTTCCCTCATCCGCTAAGCGGGTCACTTTGTCATAGAAGGAGCTCAGGTTAGTCAAGCAGGACCTGCCTTTCATAAACCCATGCTGACTGGGCCTGATCACCTGGTTGTCCTGTGCGTGCCATATGATGGCACTCAAGATGATCTGCTCCATAACCTTTCCCAGCACCAAGGTCAGGCTGACAAGGCCTGTAGATCCCCGGATCCTCCTTCCGGCCCTTCCTGAAGATGGGCGTTGCATTTGCTAACCTCCAGTCCACTGGGACCTCCCTGGTTAGCCAGGACTGCTGGGAGATGATGGCAAGTGGCTTGGTGAGCATTTCCGCCAGCTCCCTCAGTACCGTTGGCTGGTGGGTGTCTAAGTGGTGTAGCAAGTTGCTAACCATTTCCCCTTGGATTGTGGGGGCTTCATTCTGCTCCCCGTCCCTGTCTTCCAGTTCAGGGGGCTGGGTACCTGGGGAAGAACTGGTCTTACTCTTAAAGATGGAGGCAAGAAAGGCATTAAGTACCTCAGCCTTTTTTTCCTCATCCCTTGTCATTATGTTTCCCCTTGTGTCCACTAAAGGATGAAGATTCTCCTTAGCCTTCCTTTTCTTGTGAATGTGTTTATAGAAATGTTTTTATGGTCTTTTATGGCAGTAGCCAGACCAAGTTCTAGTTGGGCTTTGGCCCTTCTTTTTTTCTCCATGCATAACCTCACGACATCCTTGCAGTCCTCTTGAGTGGCCCGCCCCTTCTTCCAAAGGTCATAAAGTCTCATTTGTTTCCCTGAGTTCCATCCAAAGCTCTCTCTTCAGCCAGGTCGGTCTTCTTCCCCACTGGCTCATCTTCCAGCACATGGGGATGACCTGCTCCTGCGCCTGTAAGATTTCCTTCTTGAAGAGTGTCCAGCCTTCCTGGACTCCTTTGCCCTTCAGGACTGCCTCCCAAGGGACTCTGTCCACCAGACTCCTAAACAGGCCAAAGTCTACTCTCCAGAAGTCCAAGGTAGCAGTTCTGCTAACCTGCTTCTTATTTCTCCAAGAATTGAAAACTGCATTATTTCATTTTCGCTGTGCGCAAGATGGCTTCCCACCGTCGCATCCCCCACAAGTCCTTCTCTGTTGGCAAGCAACAGGTCCAGTGGGGCGCCTTCCCTAGCTGGCTCACTCACCAGCTGTGTCAGGAAGTAATCTTCCACACACCCCAGGAACCCCCTGGACTGTTTCCTCTCCGATGTATTTTATTTCCAGCAGACATCTGGTAAAGTTGAAGTGCCCCATGAGAACAAGGGCTAGCGATCGTAAGACTTCTCCCAGCTGCTTATAGAATATTTTGTCTGCCTCTTCATCCTGGTTGGATGGTCTATAACAGACTCCCACCATGATACCTGCCTTGTTGGCCTTCCCCCTGATTCTTATCCATAAACACTCAACCCTTTCATCACCATCATCAAGCTCTAGACAGTCAAAACACTCCCCAACATACTGGGCTGCCCCACTGCCTCTCCTTCCTTGCCTATCCCTTCTGAAGAGTTTGTAGCCATCCATTACAGCATTCCAGTTGTGTGAGTCATCCCACCATGTTTCCATGATTGCAACTGTATCATAGTTTCCCAGCTACACAACGGTTTCCAACGCCTCCTCTTTGTTGCCCATGCTGCGTGTGTTGGTGTAGATGCACTTCCATTGGGTTATTGATCCCACCACCTTTTGAGAGGAGAAAACTTAATTCCTATGTGACTGTTCTCAGGTTCTTCCATTGTTTCTAACACATCAATAACACTTGTGTCTTTGCTGCTGCATAGATCTCCATCCCCTACCTCCACGGAGATGGCAGACTGCAGGACCTTGCTAGCACACCCTTTGTCACACATTGGCATGCTGCCCCCAAGCTTTTCTCCAGCAATCCTGGTTTTATCTCTTTCCCCCTTCAAATGTAGTGTAAAGCTCTTCCAAAGAGCCCTGCTAACTCCTGCACAAAGATCCTTTTCCCCCTTTGAGACAGCTGTACTCCATAGCAGAGATAACCCCCAGTGAGGAAACTTATATAGGAATAGACATGGAAGAGGAAGATAAAACTGTATTTTACGGTTTGTTCACTGAGACAGCCAAAAAACACTTGAAAAAGCAAACAGATTTACGCATGTATGTATTTTGTTTTCCAGCAGAAAAAGAAGAGTTGGCACAGCAGGCCTGGAAGAGTGTCTGACATAAGTTTTTCCTTTGAAAAGATGACATATATATGTTTCTTAAAAATAAGCTAAGGAAAAAAAGAAAAAAGGCAATCCATTCCCCAGCAAAAGCGAAACAAAACCAACCAAAAAATGATAAGCATAATTGAAGCTCTAAGGACTGAGATGTGGGTATTTTGCACCTGTGTTCCAAGTAAAGAAAGACTTTACAAACAAAAGATACCGACTTTGCATTTTACTTTCCTATAAGGCTTAAAGTTTGTTGCATTATAAAAAAGGTTCTTGTTATAAGAGCCTAGAAGCACGAGGAAGTTTTGAAGCAGATTGATTACTACTGTCAATGATTGTATTCTGATTCAGGCAGCAATACTGAAAATATATGCACATCCCTTGGTCATGTAGTTAGAACAGCATTTGTAATATTTCAGCTCTTGCATATGGTGGAGGTAGCACAATTGGTTTCATTGTGTTCTGCTTTATTATTTCATGCTGTTCCAAAGAAACCGTGTTAAAATATACCAGATGCATAGGAACTTAAACTATTTTCTGAGCTTCTCATGGTGAAAGACAAAAAGTAGGGGTGAAAAAGTAAATGTAGAAGAACAGATGCAAATAAGTGCTTTCATGTGTTAGCTTACTCTCTGTAATAGTCTTCTCTAGTATATGCAGCAATGGCATCAACGAATAATTGCAGAATTGTCTGTATATTACGTGCACTGTATATGCTGTGTACTCATGCACCTTCTACCAGATGTATTCTGGGAAGATAAATCCAATATTATTTAAACTCTGTTTTAGTATGTGTGGGATGGGGGAGGAAAAAGCCATACAGGGTGTATGTGAATAGTCTTTGTTTGACACAGAGCTAACTATAGGAAAGCATGCATAATGTTAGCTAAAGTCAGTTTGCTTGGGCAGAAATTAAATAATTGCTCAGAGAATCATACCTTATTTCTGAAGTTAATTAATTGATAGTGTGTTATCCAGATCATCATGAGACTGAATGAAACTGGAAAACTGAATGTATTAATTTCTTATGCAGGCAGCCATAAAGGACTCCGTGGAAAAGGTACTTAATGTCAGCACTGAAAGGCAGGGAATTATGTTTAAGCAAAAATACTCCTCTCTTCAGAAATCATGTCATGTTCCTGTCCCTGATGTTGCTACCCTGAGAACAGATTATTGCATTTTACCTTCACCTGTTCAGAAAATGTTTTGCTGTTTTGACATCTGGCCCTGGAGTAGGACAGCCATACTCCACTGACCTCAGGCTAGACACCAGCAACATTAGTCCTGCTTATGTCTAACTATGTTATTTACAGTGGTTTCAGAGTAGTCAGATTAAAAGAAGCCAAGCTGCATTTGGCCATTACGCTGGAAAAACACACACAAAAATCTAATTTACCTTGATGCTTGCTTTCATTAGTGGACAGGTGAGACAATAATTTTTTTAAGTGTTTGCCTAGACTGTAGTTTAGTGGACTGAACCTTTTATAAATTTTAGAATTTGTAAGCTTGTATTTTCAACACACTTCCATAAGACTAGTTCTTGTTTATTTTAAGTTCATCTTCAAATTTCTGGTTAAGGTATTTTAATGCATTTTTCTCCTCTAAAATGCCTTTTTTTGTGTGCTATCATATATCTTCTCCAGTCACCCAGACCATCTTGACATTTGGGAAAACCTTTAGCAGACTATCAAGGGAGAAATGCTTCATGATGTTTCCTCTTGATACTTCCATTAGGAAGAAGAGGAGACTGCATTAGAGTTTGTCTTCAAATCCATGGATCTGCTCAGCGCTTAGACTATTGTAAAATCAATCAGTGCTTCCTGAAAGTAAGGCATCAATGCAAATGTGCTGACAGGGCTTATTTTACATCTGCTACTAGCCGTACAGAACCCGACCAAAAGACAACCTGGCTCAGTAGCCTTTTTTGGGCAGCGGTCAGTAGAGGAGGCCTGGGAAAGACTGTAAAAGCAGAGCTATCCTACAGTGATACTTCTCCAGCGTATCATCCTAGACCAAACAGTCTGAAACTCAGTGAAGCTGCTAAAGGCTTTAAAAACTTCTTTGTGAAGTCTGAAAACTTTGCATTGTGCTTGGACTGAAAAGTACTAGAAAAGAACTAGAAGACTAGTTTTCATGTATAATTTCACGTAATTTTCCTGTCCTCCTGTTCTGGCTCTCTAGGGGCTGATTCAGTGTTAATATAATTTCATCTACAGCAGTGCATCCATCTGAAAGAGCAACAAGGCCATAGGATAGCACCTCTCACCCATATCTTGTTCCAGGCTTTTAATTACATATTTCCTATAGTCAGACTGGAAGTGTGCTGGGAAGCTGTGAGGAAGGTGCTGGTGCCATGAGGCCCAGAAGGGGTGCTGGCAAGGTGACACTAGGAGGCTTGCCTGGGCATTCCCCTGCTAGCAAGTGAAGGCATCTGGATCCCCTTGGTCCACCTAAATGCCGAGGCAGGCTCACCACATTTTATATGGTCAGAACAACAGTACTGTTTTGCTCTCCTGCCTCAGCTGTGGTAATCAAACACAAAGACAGCCTGACTGGTCCACCTAAATAGCCCCAACCGCATCCTTGGCTGCTGATTTTTATTCTCTTTTTCGTCTCCTAGGTTCTTCGTTTTTACCACTGCCCCCTACCAAATAGTGCCTAATTACTTTTCACCCCATTAGCCCCCGTTTTGGTACATCTGTACCCTAATTTGGTATTTTTGATACTGTTAACCAGATGATCTTAGCCACATATGGTATTGCTGACATGATTTCCCTTGCAAGGTTCCCCTCCCT
This sequence comes from Gavia stellata, assembly GCF_030936135.1. Taxonomy (NCBI): domain Eukaryota; kingdom Metazoa; phylum Chordata; class Aves; order Gaviiformes; family Gaviidae; genus Gavia; species Gavia stellata. Next base: position 80,762,597 of record NC_082596.1, read on the forward strand.
AAAGGTCCCCCATACTCACCTCCTGTGAAGTTTGTCTGTTTCTTGTGTATCTACTCCTGAACCACCAGTGAAATCCAGCCGTCCGCTCATGGGACTTCTGTAACATTTGTTGGATCCCTATACATCCACCTTATTACATTCAGGAATCTCTCTTGTCCAGTCGTTTTCCATGCCCATTCAGCTAGCTTAACCCCAGGCCAAGACCTTGGCAGTCATCAGCCTGCAGCCCCAGCAAAGTGGGGATAGTGTGAATGGCAAAAATAATCAGTAGAAGAGGATACCTTTTAATACACACAGAACACCAGACTGAGTTTCAGAAAAATTGCTTAAGAGGCATGGAAATGCCTGTTTTAGGAAGCATGGCAATACATTTGAGACCCTAGTCTTGTTTACAAGAATAAGTAAGAATCTCATTTGTACTATGCTCACGAGGACAATCCCCACTGATGGGATAAACAGCCTACAGAGGAATGATGCAGATGTCCTTGCTTCCTGAAAGGAGAGGATAAAAGCAATGTGCTCCACTGCCTTATTCATGATGCATCACTGCCTTCACGAATAATAGCCTATGATGTGATTTAGTAATTAAATATCCTTTACTACTTCCCACCTTATGTAATCACATTTAGTTTTAGGACTATAGTGCTCAGGAAGACCTCCTGACCCATCAAATCCACCCAGCTGTGATTACAGACAGCCATTTAATAAATATCTCATCTAGAAGGGGCCATACTGACATACGCTGCATCACAAAGCACTTCAGTGCCTTAGAAATTAAGATCTTTAGTGTAAAAGATCACAAAAAGAGGAGGAGGGCAGGAACAATCAAGTGTATCAGCAATCCCCATGTCAGTAGAATGGCAGATAACTTTTTTTAGGTGAATATGCTCTGATGAGTCTGGGAAACAGATGACACATGACGATACAGAGGAAGATAAAAATAACTTGGTCAACCCAGCAGCAAAAAATACAACCTCATCAGAATGATGAGCTTTTCCACCAATTTTGTATCCATGTAAGTGACTACACAAAGGTATAATAATACTGTGGAAAATTGTAGTATGTGCCCTAAAGTGCGGAAGTAAAATTGTGTAAGGATTTTTAACTTACAATTTCTTTTCTTTTAAATTTACTACATGATCTTTTTACTGTTTCTTTTAGGTTTTACTTTTTCTTAAAACTTATGATACTCGACTTTCTGTTGAAAGACGTTAGACTGTTTAGTCCTCAGTAAGGGTATATTTATAAAGGTAAACATTTTTTTAGGAATCCTAATTCTTGTAAGGAAACTTTAAACATGGCAAGCAGTATTTGACAATATATTTGTGTTTTCAAAAGAAATTCAGCAATTAGTTATTTGCAGTGCTTTTGAAGTGCATATGCAATATGGACACCAGCTGAAATAAAAAAATAATATATATTAAATTTTTCTAAATTTATCTGAGGTCCTCTTAAAGACAATTTTTATTGGAAGTAATAATTATGTTGTAATTATGCTTATAGAACAGTTAGATTTGTACCAGTATGTCAGGCACGTAGTGGACACTAAATGGTAACATCACAAAAAAAGCACGAGAAATATGATCTTTTTGCATTTGATTTCAATGATGCTTTGTTGCATGCACATATCAGTTCAGTTTTATAAAGCAGTTGCTTTGCTGTAGCGTGTATAATTTAAATGCAAAAAGCAACAATTAATTATTAATAATTAAATTAATATAAATAATTAAATATAACTTGTTGGTTTCAGTAATGTTTGTTGAAATAATGAAAAACCTTTCCAAATATTTATACTTATCAGATAATTTCTTATTACAAGAGAAATATGATTCCTCTAAGTGGATTGTTCGGACCAGGAACTTTTCAATACTTAAAAGCAATGCAGTTTATTAATATTTTTGCAATGCATAGATAATAAGTGTTAACCATAAGGAACAGGATCATGGCTTATTAATGTATAATGGTATTCTATGCTGTCTATTGTTCAATGTTCCTTCAACTAGATGCTTGTCTGGGCATTTTAAAGACTATCTTGCCATATCTCACTTTAATTATACTTTTTAATTACTCTGAAGAGTTTTGAATAAAACATATTTTGTGTAAAAAATTATTCAGCTCCCAGTTTTCTCATATAAGTAATCTGCAATTGTTTTCACCATTGTTTATATTTATCTTGCAAATATTTACTTAGGCATGGGACCAACTGGGCAGTATATGTTTCCTGAGTTTGTTGCTGAGGGGGTTTTCTGTTTCATAATAGACTTCCAATGCTTCTTTTGCTATTTAACTTTAAATGTTTTTAAATAATTCATATAAGAATGACAGATTAATACTTCATTTATCTTTGAAATTCTGTAATGGAAAATACGAAAAAATTGTACAGAATTACTTGTAGCGTTACTTGGTTGACATCAATTTAGTTTGAAGTGTAGACCTATCAGTTGTCTTTAGGAAGAGAAAAGTTAGATGAGTTCTGTGAGTTGCTAGAATATATCCAAGGCTCCAGTCACATGTTTTTTGCAAAATATCTTAAGAAGCATTCCACTGTACAGGTTTCCTCTCTGCCCAAAAGGTCAGGTGAGTTGAAACATCTGCAAAGCCATGCAGTCATAACGGTTAAATTTTTAAAGAAAAAATCTCAAGAATAAACTAAAGAAATCTTAGTTATGAATCTGAGGGTCAGGCTCATTACATCTGATGTAGCTTTAGAAACACGTCAGACCTACCCATCTTGTTCAATCACAGTCTTCCGAATATTTAATAATGAAAGCATGTAAAAGTCGCCAAACATTATATTCAGAAGTGTCTCTGCTCTCTAAATCATAATAGTTATCTTGCAGTCATGACAAAGTTTCTTACAGATAGAGAGTCACACCTTAAGTATGATGCTCTGAGAATAATGACACCGAAATGCAGTTAAGAGATTATTTGTACATAGGCATACTGGAAACTGGACAAACTGGCAATTGTAGCAAGGAGTTAGCTTATGACTCCCAGTACAAATTATTACATGCAGTACAAACATTTTGGTTCCAGAGAACTATTTAGCGTTATTCCATCTTTTGAGATATGCTTTTCAAGAACATTATGTCTTTGATGTTTTAGGAAAATCGACAGCCATATGTAGGGAAGGACTATATAGATATAGATACATTACTTAGTTCTTTTGAGAAATAAGATCTATGCAAGAAAAGAAAGAAAACATTATTTTGTAACAGTCAAACTTCTACTAAAAATTCTAAAAAACTAAAAAGATACAACAAAAAAGATTCAGTCAGTGAATATTTGTATTTTTCTAAAAATGAGGCTAAGTCAGTGTGTGAATCATGAAGAGTAAGCAAGGATGCATTTGAAATCTCATTTACTTTTAGTTTTTTTGGCTAGCTATATTTACTTGTAATTAATAGTTTGATAACAAAGTTTAAGTATAAGACATCACAGTAAAAAAAAAAAAAACTGGACAATTATACCTTGATAAAGCATCTGTTCTCTCTGATCAGAGAAACATTTTTTGAGAAGCCGACCAGGAAGCAAGGGATCACAGAACTGTCCTTCATTTAGTGTTAGAGAAACAAACAAGAAATGAACTCACTATAGTCACTGTATATAGTTCGTATTATTGTACGCTTTTGGTTCTTGATGCCGTGAGAGTGTCTCTACAGAACTCTGCAACTGTGGAATCCCAGTCATAAGTCTATAAAGCATCAATTAATTTTTAAGGTGTTATTTAATTTAACTCTGATAATTCTCTATGGCATCTTACTAGCAAGAACTTTCTTAGTGTTAAGAAAGAACTGTGAATTATTTCCCTCTCCCACCAAACCTATTTCTCCCTCTTCCCAGATACGAAACATTTCCAATATATATTTTTTGGCCAAAATTCCATTTAGGTCAAAAGAAGCTTAGGGAAAGTAAGAAGCCATATAAAGAGATGGTCTATTTTCTCTTTTGATATAGACAGTTGTTTCTTAGCAGCACTGAGCAAAAAGAAAGGATGAGAGGGTAGTAAGGTGAGTATGAATGAGAAAGCCCAAACAGAAAACACTACATTGACTTCCCTTTTTTTAGCAAAAGGAATTCTCTCACAGGTGTATGGTAACTCAGCTATGCAATGCCTTGAAAGCCAGAAAGCACCAGACCAACACATACAATTCAGGCATCAACAGACACTAAATTGGCCACAGAAAGGTGTCATTTAGAACACAAAGTAAGATGAGTGCTGTCTCACTTAGTGAGTCTGGTTTAGGTCCAAAATAGTATGTGCGTGCATAGCATTTTTGCTCACAATCAGTAAAAAGTTGGGAATTCTAACTTCACTAAAAACGTCAGGCTGTAATCCATACTTGGTTATATTATCAAGTACATTAAAAAACAGACCATAGAGAGGCATGAGGAAAACCCTCCTAGCTAATGATATGAAAAGCTGCTGGTCACATGATCATAGGATAAGTCAGGTTGGAAAGGACTCCGAAGGTTTCTAGTCCAATCCCCTGCTCAAAGCAAGGTCAGCTGTGCTATCAGACCAGGCTACTCCTGGCTTTTCCAGATGGGTCTTGAAAACATTCAACCGTGGAGACTGCATAACCTCTCTGGGCAACCTGTTCCAGTCCTTGAAATTTTGTTTTGTTATGTCGGACTGGACCCTCTCTACTTTCTGGCTGTGTCTGTGGTCTTGTGTTCTCCTACCACGCACTGCTGTAAAGTGCCTGACTCTAGATGTATCTAGGAGAACGATCAGAAAATGGTACATTGCCAGAAAAAGATCCGTGATGCTTTCATGCTATATCCTGGCTAACAGCTGAAAGACATTTTCTGTTTCTTGGTAGTCTACACTTTGAAACTGTCCGTTCAGGGCTGAGCAGAGAAGCCATTGTCCACATGTAGGCTCAAAATAAAACTTCTGCACAGAAGCAGTTATTTTAAGAGGTCTCTATATACTCTTTCTGCTCATCTCAGAAGAGGAGTTATAGGTTGTCCAGGTCTAGAAAGGTAAAAAGCTAAGTTATTTTCCTTCATAAAATACACTAACTTTATTAAGCAGTGTATAAAAAGCTATATTCATTTTAATTTTTAGTTAGAAAGAACTCAATTAAAAGGCACAAATAGTGCTCTAAAACTCTTCAAGCTGGTGCTCTGCAGTGGCTTCAGCCTTTTCCTGTTTTTCCTCTGAGGTTTATAAGTTTGCTAATTCTTTTATTTGGAAGGGGATCCAGTGAGGCACTTGCCTCTCTTGACCCTACCTGCTAGATCAGACCCTGACCTAATTATTCTTTTTGGATTTCATTCTCCTGTCTAATTTGGATCTCCCAAATATTCATAACTTCTACTACATCTAGCTTTGGTATGTTTTCTGTGCTGTGGAGAGTGGAAATGGACTGAGGGCAGATTCCACTCAAGAAGATCCCTGCACTGACCATCAGGGAGCAGCCAGCATGAGGTTGCTCTGCAAGGAAAGATAAAGGTGACAGCAGGGCAGGCGGAGGCAGATACCTCACAAAAAAGGGGTACAGTCCCACAGTACCTGAGCACGGTGAGCAGAGCAGGTCTGATGATAGTAACTGGTTTCAGCCACTCTCCAGCGACCAGCAGACATGTCTGTAGTGACAAGACAGGTTCAAAGTCAAGCCAGAACATTAAGGCAGGTGGCACAGCACAGCATTCATTCTCTGGAGATCAGGCAGGGACCAAGGCAGAGGGTCAGACATTATATGCAGCTCTCAGGCCACTGGGAGAGAGCGTACCTGGATGGAGTCCTCAGATAAGGCTGGTCATGGTACTCGGAGCCTGTAGGAATACTTACTGCCCAGCAATTGACAATGAATGTTTGATAATTACTTTGCAATTTTTGTTACTAGTAGTTCATACAATTCATAACAGTTTCTTCTAAAATGTGTTTTCCTAGTTTGCTTATAGGAATTTCATAGGATATGGTCCCATCAAAATATTACTGGAATGAAGTTATATCATATTTGCCATTCCTTCCCTTCAGTAAGCCAGTTATTCTGGCAAAGAGGAACATTGAGTCTCAGCAAATTCATGCCTGACATTTGTTATACTCTCATCTTTTACATATGTACACCCCAATTACTTAATTAATGCTAATATCTATCAAAGTTTGAAGCTAAATACTCTCAGATTTCCATTTTAATTTCCTTTGTTTGAAATGTAGGTGCTGTGTTGCAGCCCCCCTGCCTCTGAGATCAGGCCTATCTTCCTGTAACTCCTGAAGTTAAACAGTAAAAACATTTCTTTGACTGACTTTCAAACACCTTACAGTAAACCCCAAAATCTGACCTGAAATCTGACTGATTTATCTAATTGCTTATTAACCTATTCTTTCCCTGTTCTGTCATTGTTTCTATCCCCTTGTCACTACTGATTATTTAAAATATTGGCTTTTGAATACGCTACTTTATGTGAAGATTGAAGCAAAAAAAGGCATTAAACTTTCTATGAAAAAAAGCATTGTCACATATCATTGTAGAAAAAAATCCAATACCTCATTGCTCTAATGAAAAGCTAATCTATAGTTCTGATTGATAACTTCTGACAAAGGTTCTTAAATTAGAAACAATTCCCTCCTGGTCCAAAGTAACACCACATGAAGCATTAAAGAATGAGCTTTTATTTTACTACATTAATGAATTCAACAAATATACCAAATTTTAAAAAAGTAACTTATACTGATTTAAAGATGCATGGGTATAATACAGATGACTCAAAAATAGCACCTGATATATTTTCAATATACCATTAATTTTTCAATGTTTCCAGTAAGACATAATTCCTTCTGCTTTTTTTTGCAAATATATAAAACAAATGCAGGGATCTGATCTTTTAAAGAAATTCAAAGTGATCGAAACAAAATGTCTTTGTAATGAGCTCTGAAATAAAACTAAAAATGGATCCTCATCCCTGGGAAGTGTGAATGGAAGAAAGTAGAAATCGAAACATCATTAACTGTGACTAAAGGATAGCATGTGTACAATCTGCATGCAAGTAACACTGAACAGATGGAAAATGCAACTTAGAATGAGATCTCTCTAAAACAACGTAGAAGAGTTTGCAAACAGACATACATAGACATGACTAAAATAACATCCTGTCTCATTATAATAGTAAGGGTTAATCAACTTAGTTAACAATCATCCACTGTATACAGCTTGTATTAGAAGAGTAATGTTCCATGTGGAACAAACTATCAAAATTGTACATAAAGCTAATTTTATTACGTTCCGCTTATTTCTGTGCATCAGCTAGCAAAACATAAATATTAAGGAAAATGGCACAGCTAATAAGACATCTTCTGGAAACAAAGAAAATGCGTTCTACTCTGTGAAAAATATTTAAAAGGATATCCGTTTCATAATATGATCATTAAAAGAATAAGGGTCAAAAAGCAACATTTTGATGAAACCAGGTTTTTCATGGCTTAGACTTTCCAAAGTTATCTTTCAGTGGTTGCTTCAATAGAAGCATACACTGCAAATTAATTTTCAGCCTTTTGAAAAAGGGCAGAGGCAGAGAAAGAAGAGAAGAAAACCATTCTATTCTGAAACAGCCTCTGCAAATACATCCTGTTTTCTGACCATACTGCTGTACACCAGTAAGGGTGTGGCAAAATTTAGATGCTCTGGAGCCACTCTCCTCCACATCTTTCATGGCTGGTACAAAATTGGATAGTCGCCAGGATAATGTAAATTTCATAGAGATTTCTAGTCTGACTTCCTTCTTTCTTTTTTGTCATAGGAAAATACGATCTGAGCCACAGAAAGAATATAAACCAGACTCTTTATCTTCGAGTAGATCCTGTTATCAGACTATGTGATTTTTTTTAAAAAGTATGTAAAATAAACACACTTTCAATTTATATGAGATTACAGTTTCCTTTCTCTGTGTGGAAGACAGCAAATCCAGCCCACCCTCTTACATATGACAAGTTTTATTTCTTTCACTTTTCTAGTCAAGGCCTAATTTACTGGGCCCTGGAGCTATAGATGCCTCTGAAGCCCTCTCTATTTTGTTGCATAGGCTGTGAACAAAGAATTCTTTTGTATGTGATTCTCTAATATAATTTGAGCTAAAATAACTTCAAGACTCAGCAAGCAAGCAAACTAACTGTCTGAATAGAAAACCAAGTCCATAATGCTAACATAAACAACTGTAGAGTTGAATAAATAGACATGTAAGCAGTTGTCAGAGCACTCCCAATAATGCATTTTTAATACTCTAAGAAATGAGTGCAGAAAGGAATCAACATAGTCCCTCAGGCTATAAAGAGCTTCAAGTGGCTTTTATCTTACATCCTGTTAGATTATTAAAAGTTTGTAATTATAACTATATTAATATTTCAAGGCTTTTCACCTTACAAAAACCCTCAAACAAGAAGAAATATAAGGAAAACACAGTAATCATAAAGAAGAGTGAAAATGTTAAATTCTATTTATGACTTTCTGATCAAAGATTTTTGTATTCTATTTTTAAATGGGGGAATAGTTATGATTTTATGGTTGTATATGTAGTGTTTAAATATGGAAAACAAAATGTAAATTCTGTTGCTGTGAATTTAGTGCAGACATTAGCAAGACAGTTAGGCATTTAAAAACTGTCAGCATTGCTCGGATGGTTTTATGTTTGCGAAATAATTTTGAAAATACCAATGGAGGTATAAGGCAATATGACAAATATGCTGTTTTTAGTACTGTGCAAGGATGTGACAAATTGGGTAACAAGATGAGCCACACTTAAAACCTGGTATCCTGTGTGTGACATCAATAATTTTGAAGTCTTGTACATATCAAGCCATCATTGTCACTGCTCAAAGTTTCTTGTATATTGTGAATGGTGCAATACACAACATGCTATGCAGACAAGTAATTCTTCATTGTCGCTAATGTCTTAACACTCTCCGAGAGTGTCAGAAATGAATAGGAATCCAATGTCAGCTAAAATTAGTGTCTCTTGATGGTTCACAGGACAGGGAAACTGGAAAAGATTAGTCCCGTCTCTGCGAATGGAATGAAAATCTGACATTAACTCTCAAGTGCTGGAGCTGAATTCCCTTGATCCAGAAGAAACTTAGATTGTCTGACTATAGTAAAATTCAAAGTCAGGCCTGTCTTTAGTTCTGAATCCCAAGAGAAAGAACCTGTGTATATGAAGGAGCTGATTTTTTAAATTGTTGAGGTCTTATTTACATATCCAAATGAATGGTCAGGTTGCCAAATAGGCTAGCACATCAGGTGCTAAGTAATTTTAAAAAATCAGACATGACGGTCTTAGTGGGTGCTGAGTACTAGAAAAAAAGACTTATTTAATTGTCTGAAAGTTTTGCTGAGCTTTTTGAAAGTCTGCTTCAGCTGTGAGTCTTCAGCACTCTGGAAACAAAGCACTGCCTGATCCATATTGCACTTTGTCCCAGATTTAAAAATGTAACAAATGTGTGTATAAAAGCACATGCTGTTCACGCCCACTTCTTCCTAAGAAAAAACACTTGCATATATCAAGAGTTAAGCATTGGAGATTTGAGCTATTCCTTTTTTTATGCTATGCCTCTTTTACCCCAAGAGTTAGCTGAGTATGCTCTCTAGAAGCTGACATGCAGTGTGCTATATGTAGTAATTAGATTCAATACTTTTGCTGCAGGTTCCAGAGATGGATTCCTCCTGCTGATTTCTAATGAACACCACATTAATGGGAAACTAGATAAAGTATTGAGTTGTGTGTAGCTGGTATTTTATTCTGGCAAAAAATAAATTATTTATCCCTCTTTTAAGAATGTTTTAAAATACAGATGAGGTTCTAAGTCCTGTTTAGTAACTTGTGTAGAGCAAATAGATGTTCCTAAAGAAAATAGCTTACTGCAAAATAAATGCGAAACCCAAATAAATTAAAAATAAACGTGAGAATCAAGCATTTTAAAATCCCACAAGAACTTATCACATTGAATTCAGAGTCCACCTCATGCTTTACAGTTGTTTACAGGAATAAAAGAGAATTCCATTCACTTTTAATCATGTGGAAGATGGGAGAAGTACAGTGTAAGGTATGGCTCAAAAGCCATTTCTATGACTGCGATTTTTTAAAAATGAAGTCAAAATTTAGTATATTAGGAGTCATGGTCATAACTCAAGGCAAATCAGAGCAGTGATGCTGTTTTTAGTATCACCAAACACTAAGATAAGCTAGAATATGCCTTTGGCAGCACTGAATTCTACTCATTCTTATAGTTCTTGGTTATCCAAACTTCCTACTGGTTTCATTGAGAATTTTAAGTTTGTAAAGAGCATCAGTCTTTATCCAATTTTTAATCTTATTAAATTTTTACTCTGTTGGCATATCAAAGAGAAAATATGGTAGCATATTGATATTTACTGTTAAAATACGTTAGAAAATAAGCTTTTTAACTGAAGGTGCATACAAAACAAGCCATGCATTTTTTTCTTGTATGTTTATTATCACATGAATTTTTTATTATGCAAAACAGCAGCAGAAACCTAACTGCAAGACTAAAAATCTGTATAGAAAGAAAAGAAATGAAAGATAAAAAGGTGAATTTCTTCACATAGTGTTTTCCAGAATTAATGAAGTTAAGAAGAAAGTTTTCTATTGTGTAATCCTATATGTAATCTCTGAGTTAAAGAAGGAGAAACAAGGTGGCCCTGTTTTCTTCCGGCTGAGCAAATTTGAACTGATAAACTCTTTATAATGATATTGTTGCTGCTGCAATGACAATATAAGGATACAGGCAAGACAAAGTTTACAAGTGGCAGTAACACATCTTTTATTGCATCCACTGCCACAGCTAGAGAAAATCAGACAAGGTTGCAGGCAAAAAAATCATTCTTCAGGTCAGTGAACAGAAGAAACAAACTTCAAAAATAAAAGCAAATTTGGAACAACCAACTGGAATTTGATTTGATATATGTCAGTTAGACTATTTCTGAAAGAAAAGGCAGCTGGTACCTGTGAAGTGGAAAAGATTTTTGGGGGTGACTTCTATTTCTCAAAAAATCCATTTCTGAGAGCTGATAAGGTATCAGTCTCCTAAGGGAAGGAGAGACACAAGTAGTTTATGGTCTTTACAATGTAGAGAAGTGAAGGGAGGGGGAAAAGATTGCAACATGCCATAAAACTACTATCTGTAATGAATCTGTAGTTTTAGACATGAAGTAAAACTATGAAACGTAGTACTTGAGGGACAAGTTTTACGGCACGAGGCTGCCAAGTATATGTTCCTAATTATTGATATTTTTAAATGACTTGTTGCTGCTCTTAAATCCTGGTCTACTTTCTCATTTCATAATGTAACTACTAATTGTAGGACATTCCATATTACGTGCCTATAATCCAGATAGTCTTTGAGTCTTAATTCAAAGGATTTTCTGAAAAAAGCATTGACAAAATCCTTCATAAAAGACTTTGAAAGAAAATAAATATGTGAAAGAAGTAAGCAAAAAAGTACCAGCAAGTCCAACAATTATTTACAGGGTAGAAAACAGGAAATTAAATTAAATATTCAGCCCTCAGAATGGAGGGTCGTCAGCAGTCAAATTCTGCAGGGAACTGTGCTAGTTAGTATAATCCCAAGTACCCATAAAAAAAACAAGCAGTGAGGTAAGAAAATCTGCTAATGATACCAGGTTATTCAGGACATGAAATGTGAAGATTGCTTGTATAATTGTGGGAGGGAAATTGAGAAGCAGTACAAAGTCAGCTGATACCTAGTGTAGAAGAATGTAAAGGAAAGCACATGAGGAAAGTGGTGTGAAAACTTAACTGGGAAGTTGGAATGCTGGATCATATGCTGATTACTCACCAAATGGCCATATGCCTTCTTCCCAAGGCAGAGGCATATCCTCAGTGAAGTTTTGGCACTGGGAGCCCTGGTGAATGACCTTGGAGAGTCTCTCTCCAACAGGGAGACGAGCTCCTAGGCTCTGCCAGAATGGCTATGCTGATGAGTCAGTGGGGTGATTGTTTTGAGGGAAGTGTCCCCACAATGTCAGGTGCATGTCTGTCTTTATTAGGATTTGTACGGGTTCATTCGGGTGCATATTGGTTGCCTAGTTTCACCAGCTACTCTGATGGCACCTAGCACACCGGATGAAGCATATTATATGACTTCTTTTACTCCTAAACTGCCCAGTAATATCATTTGAGGTGTGGGAAAAAGAATAATGGAAAAAAGCAAATAATGAAGTCCCATTAAAAGTTACTAAGACCCTGATTTTAAAGCTCCTGTGGGGTAAAAACCTAGACAGAAATTCTTGTGATTGGCAATATATCTTCTGATATGTACTGTCAGTGTGGTGGGTTGACCCTGGCCAGCAGCTGAGCACCAACTCAGTTCTTGGCTCACTCCCTGCTCAGTGGGATGGGGAAGAGAAATGGAAGAGCAAAAGCAAGAAAACTTGTGGATTGAGATAAAAGCAATTTAACAGGTGAAGCAAAGCTCACATGCAAGCAAAGCAAAATAAGGAATTTATTCATTACTGCCCATCAGCAGGCAGATGTTCAGCCATCTCCAGGTAAGCAAGACTTCATCACATGTAATGCTTACTTGGGAAGGCAAACACCATAATTCTGAATGTCCCTCACTCCTCCTTCTTTCCCCCAGCTATTATTGCTGAGCATGATATCATGTGGTATGCAGTATCCCCTTGGTAAGTTTGGGTCAGCTGTCCCAGCTATGTCACCTCCCAGGTTTTGCACACCCCCAGCCCACTTGCTAGGGGGACAGAGTGGGAGAAAAAGAAAGCCTCGATGCTGTGTAAGCACTGCTCACCAATAGGCAAAACACTGCTGTGTTATCAACACTGTTTTAGTCACAAATCCAAAACACAGCACCATATGGGCTGCTATGACTAAAATTAACTCCATCCTAGCCAGACCCAGTAGAGCCAGTAAAAACAGTGAGTACAAAGTAATGAATAATAACCAGCAGCCTATTTTTAAAGATACTTTTACTGAAGTTACTATAAAGCAAACAAAATCAACATACCAAGATAAGGTTTTCCAACTGAGAATTGTCAAAAATTACTTGAGTAGAAAAGTACCACGGAATAAACTTCTTTGAATTATATCTTTGAAAGGTAAGAAAGGGACCTAACACTGAAATTCTGATTTTTATATACTCCTTTCCATTTTCTTTTCCAGTTCTGCACAGTGATGGTTTTTGAATGTTCTTTGTTACTACACAGAAGAAGGAAATAAACTGTCTCCCAGTTTCACTGTAAAGAAAATGTAGTATGGACATTTAATTGCAGAAGGAAATAGGATTTCTATTAGACATAAAGAAAACTCTAAAGTTAAATGTACTTAGACATCAGTAAATTGTCTGAGAAATGTGTGGAATGACCATCATTGGGAATTTTTAAGAAAGGGGTTGACAAGCATCTGTTAAGAAGAGATGGGTATGATTGTGCTGGCCCTAGGTCATTTGCTCTTTCCTCTGCCTTCTTAGTTTCACTTCTTTTGTTATTGTTCGTGGTTTTACTACTAATGCTGTACGGAACTGCTTCTCCCCATAGTTCAGATGAAAGAACTGTTGTTGTCAGGAGGTAAAAACCAAGACACATACACAAAAAACTTGCCACTATCTTTGAAGTAGCTACTTAAAAAATAGAATAACTAATTCAAACACAAAGCTGCATAAGTTTGACACATGTTCATATACTGTATTTCAAGCTGTTTACTTTTAGGTTTTCATTCCCACATTTCATGTTCCACATTACTTCAGATAACTGTCATTTCCCTTTCATGCCTTATTTCCAAGGTCTATCAGTGGTTTAATTTATCCATTGAGATGATAACAGGTGTGCTTTGTCAGATTGCAACAGTAATGTAAACACGCTTACTTGACTTTCAAATAGATGTTTGATTTGCAAGTGTCAGGAAAAAGGTAAAAAGATCACAAACAGTGTAATCCTTGCAATGAGAGCTCACGAACAATGTGTTCAATAAATCAATAGAAATACATCTGTGAGTAATTAAGGTCTGGAACATTGGTTTCCTAAGTCTGTTTTCCAGTGCTATGTTGACAGATGTAAAGTTGAGCATAATAATGACATGGCTATTTAAATTGGTCAGTTCTAGTAAGATTCAAAAGGCATCTACTCACATCAAAACAAAAACTGCTAAAATAGTGAAATTACCTGTAACACTAAGTGCAGTATATGGTATTTTTTTTTAGGTACCGCATTGAAGACCTTAGCTGGAATGACTGAGAAGTGTTAATGTATTATTACTTCACTTATCATCTATTTAAATTCTCATCTCCTACGTTGAAATCCTCCTCTTCTAACCCATGCTCTCGACATATCATGTTTCCTCTTTGCTGACAGATCCAGACACTATCTCTATATCCAAGAATCAAAGGCAAACAGAATACAGAAGTGCAGAGAGGAGGAAACAATACTACTGTTCCATTTTTTTGAGCACACCAGCGGTATAGCGGTTGTTATGGCACAGCAGGGGTGCAGAAGGACACAGAAAATCCACTCAACACTGTGTGTGGCTGCTTGGAAACTGTCCAATGATGGTTTCAGCATGCTGTGGGTACACTTTTTCAGACTGACTGGTACAAATGCCATTGATGCTTTGGAGGCCTCTTTCCTGACAGAGCTCCATGGGAGGGATACCACTGTCAAGGTGTGGGGCTGCAGGGAACGGCAGGTGCTGGGGACCTCTCATGTGGGAGATGTGCTTTGAGGCACTGAATCACCTGGTGAAGGAGCTGAAGGAAGAGGTGAGAAGGCTGTGTGTCACCAGGAAGGATGAAGAGCAGATTGGGTCTTCAGAAAATTGGCAGAGATGAGAGTTTGAGCCATACAAAGCAATAAAGGAAGGAGAGACAGAGGCCATGTTCAAACAAGCAGTGGAAGTAGACTGTCAACATGGAGAAAGCTGGAATCGTACGACTTCTGGTTCCTGCTTCACCTACAGATCTGAAACTTCAGAACAGGTACCAGCGAGGACAAATAAGACCCATTAGCAGATGCATCTGAGCCAGCCTAGTGTCCATATGAAGAGGAAAAGATGAATGATAGTTGTAGGAGACTCCCTGCTGTGGGGGACCTATCTGCTAACCCGGCAGTTTAAAGGAAGGGTAAGAAGAAGTGGGTCCATTCTTCAGTGGAGAAGGGCACCTAGTAAGAAGGGATATGGAAAATGCCTTCTTTGCCTCAGCTTTCAGTGGTAATATTTACCAGTGAAATATTTACCATATTTACTCAGGGATCCCAAGTCCCTGAGCCCACTAGCAGAGTCTACAGGAGTGAAGCAGAACCCACAGTAGAGAAAGAGTCAGGAT
The DNA here is from genome assembly GCF_030936135.1 of Gavia stellata. Taxonomy (NCBI): domain Eukaryota; kingdom Metazoa; phylum Chordata; class Aves; order Gaviiformes; family Gaviidae; genus Gavia; species Gavia stellata. Next base: position 80,777,910 of record NC_082596.1, read on the forward strand.
CACTTAAGCCAGTTAGTAATGTAGAAGTCCTTGGGACCGGATATGATGTGTCCCACAGTGCTGAAAGAGCTGGCTGATGGCATTGCAAGGGTGTTCTCTATCATCTTCTAATGGTCATGACAGTTGGGAGAAGTTTTTTACAACTGGAAAAAGACAAGTGTCACACCCATCTTCAAGATAGGCGAGAAGGAGGATCCAGTTAGCAGGCTGATCAGCCTCACCTCAGTCCCCGGGAAGATTATGGAGCAAGTCCTCTTAGAAGCCATTTCCAAATACATGAAGGACAAGAGGGTGACTAGCAGCAGCAAGCACAGATTTATGAAAGGCAAATCATTCTTGAACAACCTCATGGGTTTTTTATGATAAGATGCGTAGTGTGACTGACAAAAGGATGGCAGTGAATGTGGTATACTTTGACTGTATTTAGCAAAGTCTTTGACACAGTTTCCCATAGTGTCCTTATCACTAAATTGGTGATGTATGGACTGGCGGGTGAGGTGGATGGGAAATTGGCTAGACTGCCAGTCACAAACAGCAGTGATCATTGCGAAGTCCAGCTAGTGGCCAGTAACTAGTGGCATCATCAGGGTTCAATACTGAGATGAACACTGTTCAATGTCTCCGTTACAGCCAGAATGATGGGACAGAATGCACTCTCAGCAAATTTGTGGATGACAGCAAACTGTAGGGAGTGGTCAATACGTTGGAGGACACAGAGTACTGAGCAGACTGGAGAAATAGCCTGATAGAAATCTCATGAAGTTCAGTGAAAGCAAATTCAGTCTTGCACCCAGAGTGGAATAATCCCATGCAACAGTGCAAGCTGGAGACCAGCTAGCAAGCATCTCTGCAGAAAAGGATCTGGGGATTGTGATGGACAACAATTTGAACATGAGTCAGCAGTCTACCCTTGCAGCGAAAAGACCAACTGCATCCTGGGCTGTAAGAGTGTAGCCAGCAGGTCCAGGGAAGTGATCCCTCCACTGTATTCAACACTTATCAGACTAGATCTGGAGTTCTGTGTCCAGTTTTGGGCTCACCAGTACAAGGAAGATGCTGACATCCTAAAGTGAGTTCAATGGGGCCCACGAAGATGGTTAGGGGGTTGGAGAACATGATATATGAGGTCAAGCTGAGAGAATAGTGTTTGTTCAGCCAGAAGAAGAGAAGGCTAAGGGGAGACCTTATTGCTGTCTAAAGCTACTTGTGAGGATACAAAGAAAATGAAGCCAGACTCTTCTCAGACAGTGACAGGGCAGGAGGAAACAGGGGCAAATTGGAACATGGAAAATTCTTATTAGATACAAGGATTATTTTTTGTTTTACACAAAGTGGGGTAGAATGAAGGAACTGGTTGTTCAGGGACTTTGTAGAAACTGTCCTTGGAGTTGTTCAAGACTCAACTAGACATGGCCCTGAGCAACATGATCTAATGAGATTTGCTTTGAGCAGTGAGTTGGATGAGACTGCCCTCTGGGGATCCCTTCCAACCTATATAATTGTATGATTCTACAATCCTACAATCCTATGAAAAGCAGATGCAAAGCAAGAAACCTTCTTCAGTTGCATTTTATAGGGGAGGAATAGCATATAACAAAAGCACAAAAAGAGGAGAGTGGGACAGCATAAGTGAAATAGGCAGTAAAGTTAGTACCAGATGGGAGTTGTTAACTGATGGTCTTCCTGTACTTTGCAGTTGCAATATACATTTGTGATGGAAATAATTTAAGGTACTTGAAGCTACAGGAAAATATTTAAGCTGCAGGCTCTTTTTCTTGCAAAATGGCACTATAAAGCAGGATTTAACCTTCCAGATGACTGGGAGGTGATAACATGCTACTTCTTAAATACAATTGCACTGCAGAAAGAGCTCTGTGGGAAAATGAGGGAAGGTAAATACCTGTCAGGTACCACAATTCTAATTTTTCATCCTTGCTTATGCTTAAACGCTATCCTGATTTGGCTTTCAGTTTCAAGCAATTTTTGTTGCTTCAGTGTTTTTGCTTTGCTTGCATTTTTCTCATGCTTTTGTACTTTAAAGAAGGAATAAATATAAAATTGAATTGCAAAATTGGCATCCTAAGTCTTCAGTTCCAATTATCTGGAGTCAGAACTTCTTTTTTTAGTAAGGAACAACATTTTTCCTTAACTTCAGCTCTGCAAGTTCATTCTGGAACCTCAAAATCAAGTCCTACCTTTCCTTGAATCTTAAACCTTGTCAGTGATTTAAAAGAGAAGCTATTCCTCCATTTACTCTGTGACCACTGAATGCATTTGCAGAATAAGTGATTGAGTCCATTACTGGAATTTACTAAGACATTCCCTTGATGCAAAGAGGGAGCTGAATTCATCTCATGGCCTCTCAGCCTCAAGGGCTAAGAAGAGTCAACAGGTAGAGGTACATAGAGGTAAATTTTTCAGTCTGGCTAGCCATTCATTTTACACATAATTTTTCATACTGTGCCACAGTGGTGAAAAACACTGGTCAGAGCTAATGAAAACAAAGAGTCAACAGTGAGAATCCTAAAAAATAGGTAAGAGTAGCTATCACAGGTCAGACCAAGTATTTGTCTAGCCAAATAGTCTGTCTCCATCAGTCATCAAAAATAGATGACAAGGAAAAAAACCTAAACCCAAGATAAGCACATAGTACAACATCCCCTCAGATCAGAAGTTGCTGAAAACTGAGTGTGTGTGTGTTTCGGGGACTTCCTGAGCCAAAGTTAGTACTTTCATAGGTAAGCTTTAGCAAGGAATAAATAATATTAAAAACCTATCCTGTTTTGGTCACTGGACTTAGAAAGACCTGGTGCAGTGACCCTTTACATCACTGCCTGTTTAGTCAGGCAGACAACGACACTGTAATTTAGAAAAATCAGAACTGGTGCAAAAGTCATCATTAAAAAAAAGGAAACTTCCTCCTCTTCCTGAGATGTTTTTGTTAATGAAACATGGATGAAGCTGACCACCTGACTAATTTGTTTAGTGCTAAAGCTTTGGTGAAAGTTGGTTGCATGTAGAAGCCTAAATAGACAATCCCTTTCATTTAATTACAAAGAATTATGACTTTTTTACCATTAAGCTTTCTACATAATGAAGGCCTTTTTCTCATTTGCTTTCTTCCTTTACAGGTCTTTCTGTCTCAGTTTTGCTTTGACTTTTCTTCCCTTCTCATATATTGTGGTTATTTAGAAACAGAATAAAAATAGATTTTGTAATGGAATAAAAATAAATTCTGCAGGGTGTTTACAAACACAGAGCAAATCTGAGCAACTTGCTACAAGTTGGCAAATGCAATTTGAGTGCCAGCCAAGGAAAATTTCAAACACTTTTGCAGTGCGAGTCAAATTGCTCAGATTGTTCTGATAACGCTGCCAGTTGGCGTCTTTTTGCATTTTAAGTCTGAGTCTAACTACTACTTTGTGGTGCCTTCTACTGAATGATTGCAGGTTACTACAAGCCTCTCATTTTTATCTTTATGCAAGGTTTTTGTTCTAGAAAACTGTGCTTCTAAAATGGTTTAATTGCTCATGCTATTATTACAGGTTATTTTGCCCACCTGGAAGATGAAATCAATTCTTTAGGCTTAAATGGCTCAGCGCCAGTTGCTCACCAGGCCAGTCTTCCCTTGCTTTAGGATTTAAGGGGATGGAAAAAAAGCGAAGAGATCTCAAAGTTACTGTGGGTGGCAAGGTTGTTTTCAGACTAGTAGCATAACTTCCCTGTTGTTTCTAATCACTGCACTGTCCCCAGAATTGTCTACTCTAATCGGCTTAGTCAAAACGATGTATGCACGCTTCCCTGGCTTTATTCAGTTACCCTCTCCCGACTTCCCCTTAGCATTGTGTATGTGACCACTGGATATATCATTTTAGACTGCTGCTTTGTTCCAGCTGGACAGGTTTCTAAAAGTTGAAACCAGTTTCGGGAAGTCTCTCTTTCAGTATTACCCCTTCTTCTTCCTCCCACACATTCACACTGGTAAAATGCACTCCATATTGACTTTGTTTTATAAATTGTATGCATTAATGTTCCTTTTTTAGACTTTGTACCAATTTATGTTGCCACTAGGTTAAAAAAAAGAAGTATTTTACTCAGTTTTAATTTAGACATCATTAATTTAAACATATGATTTAGCAAACATATGTAATAGCTTTAGAAGTCTGGAAATATATTTATATACATACAATAGATTTACTAATCCTACATCATACTTTATAATCCTCCCCATGGCTTAGAAATCCCACCTTCTATATGTAATTCCTATGATTAATTTACAAATCGTCCCAATAAATCCTAAATTAAAATGAGTAGATTTGTAAATCCTTTCTTTGCGCTTGAAGTACAGAACAAGTAGATGATTTGTAAGTGAGGTCTTCAAAGCTTGACAGTTACAATTAAATCTATATCCAGCCTTATTACTCTTCCTGCTCTGCCTTCCCAACTTTGCCTGTAAATCCTGATCATCTGCTTCTTTCATGAAACTAAGCTTTATTTAAACAAGACAGGAATTCTGTAAACTTTCATATGCTTCAATTGACTTAACCACATCACTGTAATCACACCAGCTTCAAGCCCTCCCAACCTGAGCTGTACTGCAGAAAACGAATTGAACCAGAGACCCAAGAGAGCATGCAGGATGTGTCAGGAAGCGGTGCTGGAAATTCAGTTGAAAGCATTTTCTAAAAAACAGCAACTGCAGCATGCTCCATCATGATGTTTGATTATTCTATGACATTCCAGAATTCTTTTTAATGGTTCCCCAGAGTGTTATTCCTCAAAAACTTAGCAGCTTTTGTGCCAGCAATTCTGGCTTTACAGACAGTTAAAACTCACTTCATTTATAAACTCAAAAGCAAGAGTGTCTTACTTCTGCTGTAAGTTACGGAGTAGCTGAGAATCAGGGAAGACAGTCTCTGTTCATGTCTCTGAAAGCCTCAAATCTATTATCCAAATCACTTTCATAGGTTCTTCGGGTCCACACACTTGTATAATATTCCCTGTACACTTATACAATCCCCCAGTATGCAACTAACAGACCTGCACAGCTCCAAACTGAATGAAAGAAACAACTTTATTTGAAACGCCTGTCTGGTTCTTCAAGTATGTATTAAGTGGCAAAGCCCCCTTTGTTATTTTGTCAACATTTTTGAAGTCAAGGTTGTGTTTAAGTCTTTCAGCTTGTCGTGCTGGGAGTGGGGAACATTTAATATTTCAATGGTTCTGTGAAATCTTCCCTCCAACCAATACAACCAATGTGGTCGCTAAAGACCTGCTCCCAAGAAGAATGGTTGTCTGTTACCTTTTCCTCTACAAGTGCGTAGCATTATTAAGCATTTTAAGAGTTTCATTCAGCCCTTACTCTTCAAAATTCAACCAATACATCCAAGTGTCACTTTCACTTTTTGTAACCATCTCCCTTTGGTACCACTCCCTGACTACAGGGAGCAGGGCAAAATTCCACTTTTTCTTCTTGCAAGGCCACATAACCCTACAGCCTGCCCTACACAGATCCCTATGCACCCCTCCACAGGGTTTTCTTGCCTGCATCCCTGATTTCTGAGACTCTGTGAGAAGCAATTCCAGGAGCTCAAGGAAGCAGGGTAATGGTTAGCAGGCTCGAGAAAAAGAGTTTAGTGGGTTAAGGACTTCCCTAGCAGAAATGAAAGACTGTGAGAAAGGTGTAATTCCTGTTTTCTAACTTTTTTGGGGAAGGGTAATTTTCAATTCAGAAATGCCTATATTTGTGCTTATGTATGAATTCATATGTAGGAGGTATGGCAGGGAAGCTTGTAGAGTACCTTCACTTGAAGAACCTCCCCAGTCTGAAGTCCATCGTCTATTCAAGGCAAATTAACTTTCAAATATTTGACAGTAATTATTTGACTAAAAACTGTTCTAGAAACTTCAGCTCGCTACAGAAGGATGAGTAAGTCTAAATACCAATGCTGAACATTAAGCATACAAAGGAATTATTTCACTCCTGCTTTAACTAACAGGTAGCTTCAGCTATGATGTCTCCTGGGTATCTCCATAAATCCTAAATTCTGAATAATGAGCAGTAGAAACCTTAATTTTCAGATTGAGAAATCAGTTAAAGCAAATGGAGATCTCTAAACTGGTACTGCAAGGACTGTCTGGCATTTGGGGAAAAGGAACAGTTGAAGGTTGTTCCCTTCTCCCTCCCCTTCTACATTTAGATTTAGTCACTTGTTTCAGCAACAAGGTGTTAGTGTACCAGAGGCAGATCATGCACAAAGTTTCAATCAGAATGGAGTTTCGGACAGGTGATGTCCTCAGCCATTCTAATATCTGGCAATTCAAAATAACTCTGTTACTAGCTATACTTTCAAAGGCAAAAATGTGTGTTTCTTTACATATATGCAAGCACACATTACAAGTACACATATAGTATCATATATTTATGTTCGTATAGGGTTTTGCATGTATGTATGTGTGTATATAAATACATACTAACACATATATCTTAGAATCATAGTATAGATTATATTATACTTTACTAATATATATACTAATATATGCATCTATATGAATATATATATGTACTCATACAGAAATATACATACTATCGCATACTGAAACTCAATTCTCCTCCAGCATTAGAGGGAAGCTATTATCTATTCATTGGTAATACTTGCTAGTGTTAAGAGCTCTTCAAGGAGATAGTATTTTCTCTAGGCCTTCATATGTTGAATACAAATAAGGAGAGGAACAGCTAGACAATATGTTTTACCCAAATTGTACTTCTCTGTATTGTCCCTTGCCTTTCCTAATCAGTTTCTAACCTCCTATATGACTTCTTAATTATACAGCTACACATTTATATCCTCTCTTACACCTTCTCTTCCTCTCCTTGCTAAGCTATCTTCAAAGACACTTGTGACGGGGTTGTTCTTTGCAAGTCTGTCTTTTTGCAATCTGTAAATTTGGATGGAGTGAAGCTTTAGCAATATGCCAGCTTCTCTGCAAAGGGGTTGGCAAAACCATGCCCAAAAAAAGTAAATAGGAAATTAAATCCTAGAGCTACAAACATAAGATTACATCCATTTTAATGTTTTTGAATGATAGAAGAAGCAGCTAAAATAGAAGCCAAGAACTAGGTTTAAAAGCTTGCCTGGAATTTCAGTAAAAAAGCCTGTATTGGCCACAAGGAAAGTGTTTCAGGCCAAAACAAGAGTAATCGGTTCAAAGAAAAGACCACTTCATTTCTTTTTACATAACACAGAGAGGAAATAATTTTATAGTCCAATTTTCCTGACAAAGCCAAAGAAAAGTTAAAAGAATATATAGTTAATTACTTAAATAACACAGACTATCATCCACTGATGGCTACCTTAACATCCTGGCCATAGATAAGGGACAATATTTGTATTACCGTATAATTATAACTCCAGACTAAACACAAGAAATGCTGGATTTGCTATAGCACAATTCTCCCATCTCTGTTTTTTATAGTTTTGGTTAACACATTCCAAGTAGAAAAGCCTAAAAGCTCAATTCTGGCCTCAACAAAAATGGCATCTTTATCATGTCACATATCATCTCTGCATCTGAAATTCTGTAGTAACAGTTTACCAGATCTTTTGGGTGCCATGACATTTACAAATGAAGCCCTAATTGAATGCTGAAAAGCTAAATTTATTTGAATCCAGTGAAGTATCCTATTTATGGCTTGTGCCAAAACCATCCCAACCTAAAGAAGAAACAACCTCTGCCCCCCAGAGCTGCCAAAGCCACAGTCATTTGCCCAGCTCCATTTTATAATGAAATCACTGTTACTATAATCACAACTCATAGTTTATTTTAAGGATCTACATCCCTGTCCTTGTTACTGAACTTCATAATTGTTATAATTGTTTCAATGCAGCCTGTAATATTAATGGTGAAGCAGGAGAGCCTAATTCCTCATCTTCTAATGATTTTGTATCTGCTTTAACAGGGGACAGATATGCACTTTGCTAAGAGACAAGATAATACATAAAAACCCCAGTCTGTTATGGGAAAGAATACCTCTGACAGATGAAGGAGGATTTTTACAATACAATTGGAAATCTAGCCCTCTTTCTCCACCGTCTACCTGTCAATATTATTCTTTTATACAAAATCAGGATTTAAAGATTCTAGAGGCTGTAAAAATATTATATCAACCATCCTAAATATTTTTTTATTTTCAGTCTGGCAAAAATTAGTGTAGTAGAAGTAAGCTCAGCATTAAGGATTACAGGGAATAAAATTTGAAAACTTTCCAAGGAAATGAAAGACATTCATTAGCCTATACAATTTATAGACACAAGTTCAAAAGTTCATTGTAAACAGTAGCAAACCAAGAGAACCAGTTAAATAAGCACTCGCAAATAAAGTTTGATTTTGAAATTCAAATGGGTGAAAAATAAGTAGAAAATAATTAATTTGCTAGAACCAGAATGCAGATTGGAATTCTTCACTTTTTCTTAAGGAGAGTGGCAGCACCATCAGAGGAACAGGACTTTGCTGACATTATTTTGATACAGTGAGGAACTGGACCCAGGTCCCATTGCCTTTTCCACAATGTCGCGTAGCACTGCAGTAAGTGTCAGGGCCCTGGGCTTATCCTGCCTCCTCTGGGTTTGGCTGCTGGAGCTCAGGGCCAGCTCAGAGGCAGTGCAGCTGAGGGCTGCGCCCTTCCCATTCATCTCCTTGGGGAGAGCATTCCTAGCCTCATCTAACTTCTACATGCTCTTGACTCTTCCCCAGGGAGGTGCCCGATGCGTGGGGCTGGAGCTGCCCATGGTGCCCCCCCCAGCCTGACCTGCTCCTCAGCTGGGGCTATGGGGTGGGCTCTGACCGTGCCTCTGTCTGGGGAGCCCCCGGCCCATACAACACTGTGGCAGGGAGTCTCTGGCATGCTCCCATTCTGGTGTAGCGGCATTTCATGGCCTTTACTCAGGTAAAACTACTGCACAATTTAAAGGCGAGAGAGGTAAACAAAGTAAACAAAGATTATGTCTTAAAAGTAAACAAAACTAAAAGTAAACAAAGATTATGCCTCAATACCAACCACTGGTGTGCGTGAAGGAATTTCCATCTTTTCTACCAATCATTTGAAACATGCTTCCCTCAATTAAATGTATATCCTCATTAGACATTAGCTTCGCCAAAGTGAATAAATTGCTTAATATCCAGACACAGGCAAAATTCAGACCTTTGCAAAAAAAGATTCACTTGCAGATACTTTCCTTTCCTTTCACCTTGCAGATACTTGTACTTTCCTAGAATGCTTGATCAGAAACATGCTAGAGGAACCGAGAGTGAGATCTATCCACCTGCAGAGCGACTGAACCAGAAACAAAGCACTGAAGTCTTCCCTGAAACTTGGAATGAGGCCATGGTGTTCCTGAGCTGTTCAGTTTCTCCCGCACTCTTTTTAACAGCCTCTTTCTGAATACTTGTATGAAGAAAGGAAAAGTGCACTGGGAACCATATGGAGCCTACATTTCCCCAGCCATTTTCAGCTCAGTTAGGCCCTTTATCTGCTTAGTCATTTCATCTCTCATTAATCTCGACCCATTCCTGAATTAGCTTCCACCCTGCTCACTTCTAGAGCACTTACCACTTTTATGTTGGCGACTCTGGATACCCGCTATAAATACTTTTGCATTTTGTATTCACCTTGATTGTTGGCTTGTTTTCCATATGTACTAGTGTCAGTGGAACGAAAGAAAGGTGTTTAAAGCAGCAAACTGAGATGGTAGTTCCCTATTACTTTCCTCAGAAACCAAAATATTCTGCTTGTCTCACTGAGCAGCGGGGGAGAACTGGACATATTTTCATATGGAAAACCTTTGACAGCAAAGCAAAGGTGTCACATTATATTTATAGCAATTTACATACACTGAAGTGAAAGCTGTCATTTCATCATGTCACAAAACACTAACACTGTCTTTAGGAATCCTTCTGTCACACGCAAGAAATTGCATTACTTCAAAATATTATTAATAAATTCAAATATAAACTGCCCAGTAATAAATCACAATTCTTAAAAGTCTCAGGAGCAGTTGAAATTATCTTTCAAATCAAGCAGACCTTCAGACTACTTTACACTACTGCTTAGCTTACAAAATTGAGTGTAACATAAAAAATATAACACTTCAGCGTTTCATTGAACTGTGAATCCATGAGACACAATTGTAGTGTGTATTTATATTCTCATATAAAAATAAAATGAAGAATCTATTCAGTGCCTTAATGGCCCAGTCACAAATGAATAAAAGAGAAATAGAAGTAACTAGAGAGCAGAACACTAAATTCACCTCATTTTCTCAGGAAGGCAAATAGTTTCGTAAAAAATTGAAATCTATAGATAAACAAGAATGATCACTCTCACACACACAGCTATGCCGGACATCATGTACCAGTGTCTTCCTATCTAGGAAGTTAAGAAGTCCGGGCACTAGCCAAGGAATTGTGGTTGGCAATACTTGGCAAGTGTTAAACAACAAAAAACAAATGAGTGGAAAGGCATAATTTGATTCCATTCTTACTGCTGAGCTGGCAGCAAGACATGAAGCAGCCTGGATGTCTAAGCATAAGTTTTTGTTATTGCAAATAGAAAGAACTTGGGTCACGTCCTGATTGTGTCCTTTTAATATATCCAGAGATGGCCCTTTCCTTTCCTATGATGATAATAGAAAGTAGTTCAAATTTTCAAAACCTGAAACCTTAGCTTTTACTTCACCAATCTGAAACATTTTAAGGACTAACTGTTGGGCTTTTCTGATGAATGAGACGTGTTCAAATTTACTAAGAGAGAGGTTTAGTTTGAATCAGGGCTAAAACTGCAGTATTGGGTGTCAAAACTGTGAAAACCATGATTCCACCCAGGTTGCTTACTCTGAAACTGCAGGAATATCCTGATGAGTTGGGTCTTATGCCTTGGACAACATGGGAATAACATGACTGGAACCTTGCCACTCACTTCTGTCAGTAGGTAGGCAACTCTAGGTATATCCAGCACCAAGAATTTAGGTATGGAATTAATGAGTGGAGGAAACACAGACAGCCACAGACTTTAAGGTTTTAAACAAAATCAAAGGGCTCAAAACAGGGCAGGGTCAGTTCTATGTCTCTGGAGTCAAGAGGCAGGTCCACAATGCTGCACTCCCTGGGAAGCCATATGGAAAATGCCAGCTGGGAAGAGTGCTTGGTCCATACCGCTCCTCGAACTGTGCATTGATGTGGACAATACTAGCTGGCACAGGCCAAAATTGTGCCAAAGAATGTGCTAGGAATTAAATGGTAAAAGTTATTTCCTGCCATTCTTTCACTTTTGGCCTGGCCCTCTGGAGATGACTGGTATAAATATAGATGGGGGACTAGAGGTGGGATTCTGCAAGATCTAGAGGTGCCCCAGCTTAGAAAGCCAGAGACAAAAACCTTTTATCAGGGTAGACTCACACACATGTCCATTCTTTCAAAGAACAAAGCAGGTCTCCGGTTTTACATTAGTGGTTACTAAAGCTGTCTAATGTTACTAATGTCACTCATGTGGCTGCAAATGATTTAGTCAGTTCTTTCCCTTAAGTGAGAGAATACAAGCCTACATGTCCTATTTCCTCAAGAGTGCTGTAAGTATATCCTATTCTGGTTGTCTGGTTCTGGAGATATTTCCCAGCAATCTTATGGGAGGTGTGTCAGTGTGTAGATAATCCAAGGTCTATGTGGTCAGACACCAATCACAAATGAATCGTTAACCCAAGTGTTATGCTTTTACTTAGCAAAGGGAATAATTGGCACTGTTTTTTGCTTCAGGAACTACAAATCTTTTACATATTTACCCTTTTGCACTTAGTCATTCATTCATACTTAAATGTAATATAGATCCTGAGTTGTTCAGCCATGTCCTCCTGAGGTGTTTTACTACACATGCAGTGAAGTTCATAAACTATGGAACCTACTGTGAGAACAGGTTTCAGAACTGGCAAATGAACCTGGGGATTATGAATTCAGGTAAAAATCCAGGAAGGACTTTCTTGTTCCTATGATTTGTGACAATTCAACAGGGGCTGGAAAAAAATTCTGAATTTTGGACTTACATATTAACAACTTTGGTTACCTAAATTCTTTTGTGATCTCAATAATCACAGAGAGTCTTATTCTGTGCTGATGTTTTCAGCTAGTGAAGTTCCTCATGTACTTACCCCAGCCCTGTTGGACTGCCAGTGTCTAATTCCTGCTATTCCTTAAAAAACCATGAAACCGGTCTATTTGTCACAAAAAATCCCAACACAGATTCATCCCTGTTTCTACTGTTGCTGGCAATGATGTGGACAAAACAGAAATCTGTACACTGAACTGGGCTGTGGCATGCCACTATAATAATAAATGTGACACACATGAGAGTACTTTATCCTTCAATTTCATTTGTAGTAAAAACCCTTCTAAGAAATAATTAAGGGAGACATAAATGAACATGATTCCAAACTAAGCCTATTTAAAAAATTCTGATCAGCTTAAAAGAAAAAAAGAATCCTTATCAGCCAACATGTTTGCTAAATTCATTTGTTAGTTTGTGTACCTTGGTGAATTACCTATGGATTCCTCAGAAAAGCTCTGTTTATCCTTCTGGTTTATCTCATCCAGAACTATTTAAAAAAGGAAAAAAACACCCTACAGAGAACCTACGAAAAGTTCAGAGTTCTTCAGACAGCAAAGATGCTAGACAGCTACTGTAGTTGAGAGTCTTGCTAGCTAGCAGACCTGGATGTTCGCTTGAGCTTTTGCTTCATATACCCAACACTGTTAGAAAAATAAAACCTAAGACTATCTTAACCATGTCACATACAGTTGCTTGGTTTGCATTTGTTTTTGCATCCATTTGAACATTAATTACTCCAGGGAAAACATTGCTTCCAGCATAAGGTAGAACAGTTCAATTATTTAATTACATTGCTGATACTGACACAGGGACTAGCAGATATAATCGGTTTTTATTTCTTTAAATTATTACCTAACCTGGATAGAACTCCGTGTATTAGAGTTCAAACTGGGAATAAATTTTGATTGCCAAGTGCCTTTAATTTGAATCTTGGTCTGAAGCTCAGATTTATTATTTTTTTTCTTGGATTTTTGGTGAGTACAGGAGAAAAGGTTGCTGTGATGGAGAGGAAGAAGGAGGGGCTTTTGAAACTATTTTTAAAGTTTGTTTATATAATATTTTCAAGGACCTAGCAAGACATTTCCACAATTATCTTGAACATTGCCTTACTATGACTCAAACAAATGTCGCTTTTAAAAAGTAATTCTATTAAAGTCTGTGAAACTTATGAATACTCAGTACCCCTGTTTTCACTGAAATTTATGCAATTAATTGTCAAGTAACTAACAATAACTATGTGATGAAACTTTCATATTCTATAAATTGGACAAAACCAATCACTGAATATTGGATACCATTGTCATTCAGTTCATTTATAGCTGTAACCATGAAAAAAAAGAGAAACTCACAGATTAATCTGTATTGTCAACAGTAACATAGCATATACTGCAGAATCATGTAAGGACTGAGGTTTGAAGGGACCTCTGGAAGTCATCTGGTCCAACCCCCTTGCTCAAGCAGGGCCACCTAGGGCTGGTTGCCCAGGACCATGTCCAGGCAGCTTTTGAATATCTCCGAGCGTGGAGATGCCACAACATCTCTGGGCAACCTGTGCCAGTGCTTGGTCACCCTCACAGTGAAAATGTGTTTCGTGATGCTCAGAGGCAACTGCCTGTGTTTCAGTTTGTGCCCATTGCCTCTGGTCCTGTCACTGGGTACCACTGAAAAAAGCCTGGCTCCCTCTTCTTTACATCTTCCCTTCAAGTATTTATATACGTGGATGAGATCCCCCCTCAGCCTTCTCTTCTCCAGGCTGAACAGCCCCCGCTCCCTCAGCCTTTCCTCATAGAAGAGATGTTCCAGTCCCTTCATCATCTTAGTGGCCCTTCACTGATCTCTATCCAGTAGCTCCTTACCTCTCTTGTACTGGGTTGCTCAGAACTGGCCACATTGTTGTTCAAGACATACTTCATAGAAATCATAGAAAAAAAATAATCTGGAAGGGATCACTCAAGTTAGATTAGTTTCCTTAGGACCTTGTCCGATCTAGTGTAGAAAATCTCTAAGGGTGGAGATTTTACAGTCTCTACGGCCCACCTGTTCCAGTGCTTGACCACTACATTTGCGTATTAAAATTTTTTTCCTTGTGTCCATCTGCAATTTCTTTATTGCAGCCTGTGAATATTACCTCTCATCCTTTCATTGTGCAGCTCTGAGATATTTTGGGTCCTGCTTTTGCATAACTCTTCCTTAGTGCAATAGATGGCTGCAGTTAGATCCCCCTCAAGTCTTCTCTCATCCATGTTAAATAAACACAATTTCCTCAGCCTCTTTATGTACACCTGATGCTAGCCATTTCAGTGATACTTCAATGGACTCTTTCCAGTCTGTTATTTAATACTTTAATTAGTTCAGTACGGCATTATGTGGTCTTAGGGCTGAGCTTGAATTTACTTTGGATAAATTCTATCAGTGCTTTCTTCTTGGGTTTTTCACCAGCTTGAGAAGTGTCAGTCTCCAAGCAAGAAAAACTTTGGCACAGGTTGAGGACTGGTTTGAACTCAAAACTTGAACCTTACAAGCAGTATGGATGTAACCAGCTCACAGTGTCTGACCTAGAACCCGTATCTGTGGATAGCTAACGAATCACTGCAGGCTTAGTAAGATTAGCTGTGGGGCATGTCCTTTGAGATTCTGGGTATAAAGGGAGAACCAAAAATACTACATGAGATCACTCCCACCACATTATATAAAAAATAATTGGACAGCAGGTCATTAATTGTCCAACTAAGAAAAATGCATTCACAAGGGTATCAGCTAGGATTCTTTAAATGCCTGATATCTGAGGAAGCTATCGTAAGTGTAGGTGATAACACCAGCTACAGAAAAGACAGCATAATCCATTTCCTGGTAAGAAACCATTTACAATGGGTTATAACATGGATGAAGTCAAGGTTTTAGGGGTAACATTTTTATTTTATGTGCTTCCCTCTGCCTTTTATTTTTATGTATTTGCTTTCATGAAATAGCTGAAATTTCTGCATCTAAGGAAAGCAAAGAAATATGCCATTTTATAGCAGTCATTTCTGAGAAGAAAAATATGCTATCCTCAGCTGTTTTGTTAACAAACTGAACCTTGGCCTCAGGTGTTATGGTGCTCCATGTAATGTTATCAAGTTGTAGAACTCTTGCAAGACTTAGTTTCCTCACGCCTAGAAGAGTCTCTTTAGCGTTTGGCAGCTAAATGTTTCTGCAACCCCATCTGCAATGGGAATGTGCTCTATAGCTTTCTAACTAGTATTGATGATAAGGTGTTATTTAAACTTCCTGACTTTCACTGAAAAATGTTATTATATATTAAAAAAGTCTCACTCTTAGGACAAAAAGGCTGAACAAGTGATTCAGTCTTTTGATCTGTTCTGAGTTTTGTAAATACAGGACAAACTTTTCTTTCTGATAAAAAAAAATAAAAATCTTCTATGTGATATTTTCTATAGGGTCTACTGAGACTTAAGATTTTCAGGGGTATTTGCTTAGCAGTTGTAGCTATCCTTTCTGAAAAAAATGACTCACCATGTTTACCAGATTTTGCATAGTTACAGTATAGTCAGAAACTTCTATTAACTGCTTATCTTCCTCAGATAAAGTAGATATTCTTTGTGTTCTTTTGCCTTGGATAGAAAAAAGAAATCCTTGATAAAGAACATTGGAGCTTCTACCTCATTTTTAAAGAAAGTTATAACATATTCACCTCATGTTTGGGAGCAATCACTGGACTGGAAAAGACTGCTAACAGGTAGTCTTGAAGTCAAATTTCAGATGCCTTAAAATGATAATAAAATGTTGCTTAAAGATAAGAAGTAGGTATTTTTTTGTGATAGACTCAGAAGGAAAAGTCATTACCATACCAGCTACTACTGCTGATTTTCAAGTCTCACATGGCCTAGTCAAAGCTCCAGTAGGTTGTGGCACTTTGCTCCTTGACCAGACAAAAATAAATCCATAAAACAAACCAAAATAAAATTAATCATAATTTAAAAAATACTAATTTAGATCCATTTCCTAACAAGGATGGTCCCCAAAATTAAGTTGGATCCAGTATTTCCTAGACTGACATAAACAGATAGCTTGAGAAGCACACCTTTCTATCATACCTCCTTCAACTTCAACAACACATCATGTTTCTGTGAACTGAGCCAATGAAGTCCTGGGGCTTGACAAGGTTTTGCTACCTCACTATCTGAAAAACCTTTCCATTATTCCTTTATAGGTAATGGCCTGAAAAACGATGGCTATTACCTAGTTAAATGGAGATGGAATCATACAGTTCTATGGTTTGATGATAGAAGAAAATAATAGTCTGATCAACTATTAAGGTCTGAATAAGTATGTGATCTTGTTTGTGATAACAATATTCACAGCAGTGGTACCAGAAAGAAACCCAGTTTTTAAACTCACCTTAAATTATAAAAGCACAATCAAGTGAAAATTAGCTATTGTTTCTACTTTATACAGTGAAAGAAAGCATATTCCTCAGCCACAAAATAATAATTCTATTTGGATCTGGTTCCAATTTGCCGTATGACATGGTGTATTTGTCTCCTGTTAAAGTGTGTAATATCTTACAGGATTCTTGCATCTGAATTCATAGTAATTTTTAGATCTCTTAGGTATCCTCAGTAGGATGTAATATGTGCTATTATCAATTTTAGTTTATTATCACAGTACTGAAATAGCATTGAATAAACATTTGACAGCAATATTTTCTAGTTTTAGCTGAGGTTTGCATTCGTTGCCTAAATAAAAGTCCAATCCCCATATACAGAACAGAAAGCAACTGCTACTTCAGAAATGACTGTTAAAAGAATTGCTGTTTTTCTGTTAAATTACAAGGAGTGATTTCACTTATAAATAGAGGAATTCAGAAAGTTAACAATAACAAAAGCTAACAAAATGAAGTTTGTAAGAGGGGGTGGATGGCATACTGTAATACAGAAGCTCTATTTACTTGTGAATTATTTAAATGCAGAATAATTGAATTGGTACAGCTTACAGGAAACCAGAAATTTATTCAAATTCTTGGTTTTTAATATATCCTGGATTTGAGTGATCAATACCCAATGTGACAGATGCTATAGGATCATAGAACAGCAAAAGGCTACTGTGTTAGTGCTATAAATGATATACAGGGAGTCAGGATTTCAGTCAGCAGCAAGCCCCAAAGGAAGCTGGTGAACTAAAAGAGTTAAAAACTCCTTAAGAGTCTGGAAAATGTTAGGAGTCATTAAGACCACACCCTTATAGTGAAACCATGCAAGTGAAAAGTCTTTTAAAGTGTTACTGTCCAAACTTCTCTCCCTCAGAATGAATACTTGAAACAGTTAAATCTAGTCAAAGAGGCAGAAAAAGAAATAGTACTTAAAAAACTGGCAGTCCTGTCCTGAAAAAATAGATACCATTTGCAAATGACTAGCCTGGGACTGTACCAGGTATAACAAGCACCAGGGGCAGTGGCATGGTCCATTTAAATCTCTTGAATTTACAGGATGACATATTCTGTAAATGAAACTTTAGTCTATGAACTCATTAGGAAGGAAAAACAGACAAGCACATCAAACATGGGCTCAATCCCCTTTGTACAGGCTAGTCTAACGTGAATGCACTCATTCACCGCTTCAGTAATTCATGACCCACAAGTTCTCTAACTTGTAACTCACGCACCAATGAGCAAAACTGTTACCTTGCAAAGGGTGGGAGTGCTCATTCTTCCTTCTCCCGCACAGTGTGGGTGTCCCCCATATCACATGGGGAAGCACGAAACCCTCAGCTGTCCGGCTGCTGTTGGATCCACTTCAAAATCTCTTTGGGTAAGGTGATGTGTTTATACCTCCCAACTTGGAATTTTGGTCTATACCATTTCCATAAATTAGTGGATACTAAAGAAACTTTGGGCAATTAATATGCAAGGATGCAAGAGACAATGGCCACCGGAGACAGCAAGCTGCAGGTGATAACACCTGCATAGGGACCTTCATCCCCCCCCAGTGCGTCCTGTCCTGCCCACGTGTTGCTCCTGCATTGACCTAATGGTGCTGCTCCCAGCATACATCAGGCCCTAGTGTGAGCTGTGTGTTAGGCCAAAACCTGGGCGGGAGTTGAGTAAACAGTCACGGGGAAGACATTCAGATTTATATTTCCTTTGGGATATGAAAAGACCACTCCTAAGCAAGACAGGCGCTTACATCTCATTTTCATTTTCATTGTAATGCTGCTGTCCTGAGTAAACAGTGCTTTTCTTGCTGAGGGCTCACTGATCATTACTTGAACTTATCACTCTTCTCACAAAGGAGTCGTGCAAATACTGATCTGAAGTGACATTTGTTGAGATGATTACAGCATACTGCTAGAGAAAAACAAACCATGCAATTCCTCCTTTTCTCTGCCTAAGGGTGACACCAGCTATGTAGCAAAATATAACTTCAGCTCAGAATCAGAAAGCTTATTACAACCTTATTTCTTCATATTTCTATGATATCACATCATAACGCTCTGGGCCTTTCTGCCCTCTGATGAGAGAAGCACATGCAGTCATCAGCCTTTCTGGCTGACAAACTCCATGGAGCTACCCAGCTAAGAGTCACTGGGACATGCCTGCTCTGCAGCTGCACCCCAAAGACTGTGTTTCAATGTGTGGAGCTTGGTTTGAAGAAATGAGGCAGGATTTTTTTTCACAAGGCAGGCTTTGCATTTGTGCACTTTGGCCACAGCTTTAAAAGTTAGAAAGCATTTAACTAATTACAAAAGCAACCAGATATTTCTGCCATGAGGAAGATCCTGCAGCCAGGTAAGGTACCTATGGCCAAGCAGGCTCAACTATGCAGAGAGAGAGTTTAAGCAACAGCAGCTTAAAAGATACTTCATCCGGTAAACATTAACTGCTATGTTATCTTCTATGTTTTGCTAGTGTGATTGGTTTTGCTACGTTATAGACTATGTTATAGTATCAACAATGCCTGTCCTTAATTTTGAGGCTTGGTGACATGACAAATCAGATCTCAACACTGTCTGTCTGCTGGTTGAATTAACTTCTAATATGTCCTTAACCCACATTCTAGTTCTTTCATCCAAACTTTAATGAAATGCTTTCTTTGGGCAGTCCTATTATCTAGCCAATTGTCCAGAACATGTAAAATTTTTCTTACTTGCCTTACTTCAATGTAAAGCTGTTTAGTCATAGCAATAGCAATACTTTGCAGTATTGGTACTCTATAGTCCTCTTCAGTAATCATGTTATTATTTTTTCTTGTTACTCTTTGAATTTTCAATATTTTTCAATATGATTACATTTCAAGTGTGGAGTCCCTGTGGGCACTAGGGACTTGTAATATATATCTTTCTAAAAATTTCCTCTCCTGTTATAGTAAATCTTTAAATATATACGTTACACTGTGTTAATTTTTGTCATACTAACTGGTCCTACAAGTCAGTTCACCTAGGCTAGGTCCAAATTGAATACAACTCTATCAGCTGAAGATGTTCTAACAAAATACCAGACATAAATAATTCTACGACTATTTTCCTCATTCTGACTGAATGACTGTGCTGGTGATCTTTTGCCTCCTAAAGAGCCACCTACACACATTCAGAAATGATTCCTACATGTTGTCTAGGAACCGATTTTAACATTTATATGAAATTAGAAATTTGATTGTGGTAGGGTTTTGAGGAAAAGTATATGGACTGTTGTGGTAAGAATAGTCCTGTATTTTAGAAATCCAAACCATTTCTCACAAAGTACCATAATAGCCCACCCTGTCCTGAGCCTAGTAATCATTCCAGAATATGATTATATGACTAAATAAAAAATGGGAAAAAAGTTACAGAGCTCCATTCATGAAAAAAATAATTTATGCTGCATGAGGGTGTGTGTGGGGTAAGAAATAGTTAAGTTCTTCTCTGGTTTTATTATAACAAAAAGTTGTTCAAAACAGTCTTTTGTAGACAAAGCCTCAAAAAGAACCCAGTCCATGTAACCCACCCAACAGTATCGCTACTAGTGGAACATTAGAAAATAAGATGCACTAAAATTAAAGCATCATATTTTTGGCAGTACATGCTAGTTGCGGGTAGCAAAGGTTATTTTGGTGTCTGATATTGTGAGGAAACCCGCTGACTCAAAGAAATTTGAATTTGGGAGCAAGAAGAGAAGATTTGGGTAGAAGAGGAAATAAGGTAGGGCAGGACAGAAGAAGTAAAGGACAGGGCTAAGAAGAGTTTTGAGAAGAAACTGAGTAGAAAATAATAAATTCAGGAGGAAGACACAGACGTGCAAAAGACGTGGAAGAAAAGTGTTACTACGTAGAGTGGTGCTGAAGATAAGGCAAGAGGCTGGGATTTGAGTGGCTTTATCTTGTTCCTTCGTGTTCCATAGTTGAGGTTTTATTCATTCAGGCTCTGCATATGGTCAATATAAGTATTCCAGGCCTCACACATAACCGATCTACTTGTTGGTAAAACCACTAGCTATGTACCCTTCTGCAGAAACCTTTTGTGGTCCAGTTTGAGAAAGAAGGGATGCCTTTGGGTAATATAGTGCTCAGTAGCAGGATGTCAGGTCATGAAGAGAAAGAACAATGTAGGAAAAGGGAATTGATGCAGAAAACAAAAAGGAGAGCAGAAAAGAGAGTGCTAAGAAGAAAAAGAACATTGGCAAGCAAAGATATTAAGAAGAAATACTAAAAAGGGAAATACTAAAAATACTCATCCAACCAATGATCAACTTCCAGGAAGTCAACAAGAGGTGTTGATTGTTGTGAACAGTTAGAAGCTCTTATAAAACATTCGCATTTCTGAGGTGAAGGAGGTGTCAGTTCCAAAGCAATGCTTTTGTCATCTATCAATATGCAGAGCACTTCTATAGATAGAAAAGCCAGACCAAGAAAAAGTTTAAATTTCATGTGCAGGCAGGATGCAGAACAGGATTTGCACATAATCCCCACGTCTCCTTTGCTTTGGCATAAACACAGAATTTGTGCCAGCTTATCCTAAGCTTTTTGTTGTGCCAATTAAATACACGTCTTATTTAATTGTTGAGTTTAGTTATTAGAGAGTTTAGCAGGATAGCTGAAAGAAAGATAAGCTAATTGCATCTAACTTGTCTCACAGGGATAGCAGATCCTTTATTCAGAAGCTGATGTATATGGTGGGGATATGGGCAACATTAGGGTCAGATCAATTTATTTAAATCTTTCACTAGGACAGCCTTGTGAAATAAACATTTTGACCAGGTCCTCTGTTGGTAGGAAATGAATCTGTTTCATAAAAATACAAATGTCATTCTTTTCCTTTAGGGATCCTGGAGAACAGTAATTATACAATACTACAACATGTATTTGTATGGAACAAAGGAAATTAACCTTATCCATTCAGCTTCTGGAAGACAAAACAAGTAGTTCTCATTTAAAGTCATTTAAAATTATAAATCTTTAAAATATATTTAAGTGCATATATACATATGTACAGACAGCTCTCACACAGATTTTACTTATAAAGACCATTGCATAAAGACTCAGAAACTGTCACAGCCGGGCAGTTTAAGGAGAGAAACCACCATGTGCTGACCCTAACCCCCTGTCCCCGCCTTTTCTCTGCCTGTGTCCTTGCTGAAGGGGCTGAGGGTAAACTGTGGCAGTAATAAGGGTAGAGGGAGAGGAATCGAGGGTGAAGGAGTGAAGTTAAGCCTGGGAAAGGAGGAAGGAAAGGTATTGTTTAAGTGTTTGCCTTTTTGCTTCCCGCCACTCAAATTAGTAATTAAATATTTACTTTATTTGGCAATAAATTAATTTAATTTTCCCCGAGCTGAGTCTGTTTTGGCCACAATGGTAATTGGTAAGCAAGCTTCCAGTCTTTAGCTTGACGTATGACCTTTCTCATTCCTGTTTTTCCTATTTTCTCTCCCTGTCCCACTGGAGTGAATGAGCAGCTGGGTGGGTGTTTGGCTGTCAGCTGGGCCAAATCCACCACACAGATAAATCTCAGGAAGAATAGCCTTTCTTCTTGTACAATAAATACTGAAACTCCCAGCAGCTTTTATGGCACCCAGATTTCACACAAATTTGTCATAATCATTCTATCTAATTCTGTTAATTAATTTTGTGTAAAATGTTCTCAATCTCAGATGCTTTAAGGAGAGATTTTAATATGTGCATTTGACAAAAAGAGTGACAGAGTTCTACGTAGACTCTGAGACAGGAATGAGAAAGTTAAACTTTCTATCTGGTATTTTTAAATGGTTAACAATATGCTCTTTCTCATCCTGGTCACTAAGTTATGAGACACTTATTATGATGTAGAGTTTCATGTCTTTGTGTCTAGAATAATCTGTCTTTTTTTAAGGGACACTGTGAAGGACAGTGCTTTGACAAGCACGCTTGTGTCAGAGATTTTTCTGAATTAAAATTGAAAGCACACAGCAGATCTCTCTGTGCTACTCTACCCTGGCCTCTGCCCAAATAACAGAGTACTAGCCTAATGGCTGGCTGCTGGGCCTATTGCCCAACAGATCCATTTGCTTGGATCCCCTGGGCTTCTAATTGCTGCCAGGCTATGGGGAATGTTGGGTGCTAAAGGACGGGCAGAGCACACCGGCTACTGCTGTGGCACACTGCCACTGCTCACGCAGACACTGGTGTGCTGCAACGCAGCCTGGAGGAACAACTGGCTCAGAAGCCTGAGGCTATGCGACAACAACACAAAAGACCTGACCAGTGAACACCTGTAGGACCTGGCCCTGCTTCCTTTGGTGTGCTAGCATAGCTGAGACCTTGTAGAGAGGGAGGTCGGGGGTACTCACTATCAAGTTAGCTCATTAGCGCTCCACGCCTGCAGTAATGAAACGCTTCTGTCTGCAATAATCCTAACAGGCTGCTCACTTTATTCCTGGAAGGTTTTAATTCTTGTGTTTTACTGCATCGTACAAAAAAATTCAGATAGCATCATATTCAGACAGAATATGTTTCAATATTCTTACAGGTTGCTTTTAGTAAGCAGTGGCACTCAGCTATTAAGAACCCTTGGTAGCCCTCAGTTATACAGAATTCACAGTTATGCAAGCGAGAAAGGAAGGAAAGCTGTACACCATACTTGACTTTCACTTCACTTGGCTTTGCAAAGCACTTAATGGATGCAGGAAATCCCAGCTGTTGCAAAAACAGAGAGATACAGTTTGTACACTGGCTCACAAACTTTTTGGGTCTAAGGCTTTTAAGCCTGAGTGACCACTATTCTGTACCATGTTAAATCCTTCCTGCCTCTACAAAACAATTTTCAAATGCCAAAAAAAAATTAGATATTTCCATATACCTGTCTTGCATTTGCTGGGACAGACATTTGCCTCCACACTGCACCGCACACTGAGTTATGCAAAGGTAGGTGCAAAGTTTGCCTTACCAGGTCTCAGTGCTTTCTGTTTTCAAAGGCTTGCACAGAATTACAGACCAATGCTAATGCAATTCAAGATGTTCATGTCTCTTTCCAAACATATCACATCCTCCTTTCCAGCTGCCAAGCATTGCTCTGTGGCAACTTTCCTATGGCTGATGCTTTATGAATGAAATGAATGAGCCAGAAGTGCAATGGAGACAGTTCACACTCCCTCACCTGGCCTGGTTCCTTCAGTTTTAACTGAGTATCTATGTTTCAAGGTAGTGGCCACACAAGCTAACCAAACATGGAAGCTGTGGTATCTAGGGAATTTTAACTGTTAGCAGACCAAACATGCTCTGTCAAATTTAACATGCATTTAGCGTGCATTTAGTGTGCATTTTTATGTATTAAATACATGCATTGTAAAGGTATTCCACATCTGAGAACAGGTATGTTTTCATCCCTTTTTTCCCAGATGTGGATCTGAAGCTCATTTTCCCCATGGGATATATAATTAAAGGCTGTCTTCAAGCATCCAAATATCTAAAAAGCAGAGGATATTCTTCCTTTGGAATTTTCTTGCAAAGCATAATAAAGTTGCTGATTAGCTTTATGCTATGAAAAAACGTATCTTTGTGAAAAATGGAAGCGCAAGGGACTATGGCCCCCATAAATGTCTAGAATCCTAAGAAAATATATGAATGAGATGTAAGCAAATATCAAATTTGATAATCAAAAACTCATCATATACATTGACGTAACAAATGCACAGTTTTTGTTGTTTTGACCACAGACTGCTAAAGAATTCAGAATTTAGAGTAATAATCTATTAATTCAAAAAGAGAAATTCAGAGATTAATACCGAATCTATGAAGAGTAAACTTTTCCGTTTGATTAAGAAGAGTAATCAACTCACTGAGTAAA
Organism: Gavia stellata; assembly: GCF_030936135.1. NCBI lineage: Eukaryota > Metazoa > Chordata > Aves > Gaviiformes > Gaviidae > Gavia > Gavia stellata. Next base: position 80,802,352 of record NC_082596.1, read on the forward strand.
TAAAAGCAGACAGAAAATCAGCAAAAAACTAATTAAATATCCCTACAGTTAAGCTGTAGCCAATTTGAAAAAAAAAAATCGAATTATTAAATCAGAATTAACTATTTAAATATAAAAAGAAAAAAGCAAGACTATTTAGTGTTAAAACTTGCTTCTCCCACATCTTGACTTCTCCATCAGCACTTGCTGAAAGTAGAGTTTATGACTCTGTTCTGTGCTTTTTAGAGAAGAAATGAAGAACTTTACAGATAAAAATCACATTCTGATGGATCTATTATGTGCTGAGAGAATGTGATGACTTATGCTTGTACCGGTCATTATCTTGATGTACTGCATCTTTAGTAGTGAGAAAACCGTTCTTTACTATGAAACCGAATATATTCCTAGGAAAATAATGAAGTCAGAGAGGCAGAAATTGAAAACAGAGTCTAACTTGCACATATTATGTAAAACATGAACTAGTAGCTAAGCTATACTCAAATACAAATGTTTTCAGCAGCTCTGATTTTCAGATTTTTAAGGGGCATACTCACATTGGAGTTTAGTCTTCAGCTTTTGTCTTAGGCCAACAGAACAAGTTTCTGATTTCAAACTCATCTTAAGATCTAGCCACAAAACCTAATATTGTCTTCACATGCATGTATATAAAATATTAAGGTTTAAAAACTTTTCATTATATTAAAAAGAGCAAAGAACACTTCAGACTATCAAGCACTGCCTCTCATTTTCATTACGTTCCTTTTTGTACTTCATTACAGAATAAAATTGTCCCTGTCACAGTAATTCTTGAGGAGTTCAAAGCTATGCTGCTCCATAATTATTATGGTTAGGCTTCTAACTGCAGCCTGGCTTCAGCATTTAGGAATTGATGGCCAAAAGTTAAGATGACTTCTTGCCTTGTATTTAACATATAGTGAATCCTAAGAATTAATAAACCCAAGAGTTCACTGAATGGAACAAAAAAATTAGCCACTCTGTGTATTATTAAAGATAGCCTAATTTTCTTAAGTATCTGGAAGTGTCTATAAGCACACTGAAGATAAGACACCTTATTGTAACTCAGAACACATGTCTAGACACCTCATATTTTATACAACACTGCACAAAGGTCTTATGTCACCCCTGAAATGAAAATTTATTTCCAGAATAGGTCTGTTATCCAAAAATATCATTGTATATATTCAGTGCTTTGCTATTTAGATATTGTTAATTTCCTACAGAAAAATGTAAATGTTGTTTTAGTCCATGGTGGAGTAAATGTTGGTTTTACAGGGCAGCCAGTGTGGGCTGCCTTATCCCAAAACACAAGTGATGGTGAGCAGAGAGAGTAATCGATCATGTAAGGGTCAACTGAGATGTTTTTATGGATTTTTAGATGTAATTTCTACAGTAAGACTATCATTTATACAGAAGAGATTTCTCCATTGCTCATGGTTGATTGTCAGCAAAGTGTATCACTACGCCAGCTACAGAACAACTTCTAATGACTCTGGAGCTTTTTTTCCCTCCTATTGCTAGGATTACCAGCTAAAACTGAGTGACAGAAGCAACAAGAGTCAATCAAGTCAATGAAGATAAATCAAAGGACTGTTAATAAAATAACATTCAATTATCACTGAAGATTTACCTCAAGGTAAACTACAACATCTTAGTAGGACAATGTATTAACTTCTATTTGAGAAGAACAAAATGGCATGTTTTTCTCTGTGGCAACTGTTGCCACAGTCCATGGAAATATTGTTGCATTTCTGGGGATTGCTCATTATTACACGGTTGAAAAAGGAATGAACTATTTCTTCTTTGATTGTTTAATGGACAGAAATTAAACTCTGTTAAGAATATTTGACAAAAAAAGATATGCCACAATCAAGTTATTTGAAACTGGACACTCTTGTCTTTATCTGCTAATAATTGAAAATTAACTTCCAGAGGTGTCTGTAATGAACAACTGAAAACTGAAAATAACCATTAGTTTCCAACTATCTTTTTGTGCAAAACAGGTAAATAAATTCCAGACAAGTCATCATTCAGAGGTTCATTTAATGATCACTAGAAAGAGTTGGAAGTTGAGAGAGCTTTTCTGTTATTTCTTCTCTTCCACCAAACTGTAAATACATTTACAAAAATTATGGAGGTACTGCCTTTGCCTGATCACAATGGCATCTTGAAGCACATCCCCTAACACAGTGTTATCTCAGTACCCTGAGATGTAAAGGCCTTTGAAATAGTATCCAACCTCTTAAAGCTAGTTTTATATGGTAACCCAAAATGAACAAACCCAACTGCATTTTCTAAATGATGCATATTGTACAGGTTATGAGGAAAAGATGTTGTTAGCAAATGAAAATATGGCTATTCCTTTCACAATGCTAATGGTTTTTCATATTCTAGTTTTAAAATCCTATTCAATACATGTTTGCATGTTGAAGTTCATGATGCAATACATGACCTTTGAACCTAATTTTTTAAAAACAGGTTGAAAAAGTGCAGGAAAAAATAATCATCAACAGCAAACAATTTCATTATTGGTATCAATATTAAGACTGAAATATCCGAATCATCATCCCAGTTCAGTTACTTCCTCTGGAGGAAGGTTCTGACCTTTCAGAAAAACACAAATCTAGTTTAAAGTTTGCAGTTCAACACCACCAACAAAAGTGTACAAAAATTGTCTGTGTGCAGAACAGTATATACTTACAGGTTTGGTAGCATGAGCATGCCTTTTTAAAATCTTGCATGGTCTAATTTTTTCCTAATCATATCTGAGTTCTATTGCCTCTATTTGTTACAGAAAATTTAATACCAATTCCTATTTTAAATACAAGGCAAGCAAGAATGTTTTCATTGGTCAAAGAGATTTGTGCGAAGATGAGAGTTTTTATATAGCAACTGTTTTGAGACCAAGTTCACGAAACCTGAAATGTTTATCTCAGGAAAATAGAGACATACATTTAAGAGAAAAATAAATGCTCTACTATAAGATCATAGTATTGCTTTCAGAAATGTTGAAAATTAATCCAAACCCTTTGGATTTTATCCTTTGTTTTCTCCAGGAAAGATGGTTATCCTAAATGATTATCAGTGTTCTTTTTAGCTTTATCCTACAGACATCCTTCTGTGAGGGCGAAAGATTGAAAGACTGTGTGTGAAGATGCATGTAAGTATTGAGGTCAGAAGATTTTGCTGTCTGGGTAATAGCACTTTGAGCAGAAGTCCCGTTAACAAAGATGAATGAATATACAAGGTTTGTTGTGAGAAGCTGTCCCCTCATGCAGATCTGTGATTCATGCATGACTTCATTGATCTGTTTTTATTCAGTCTGAAGCCTATTCTCATTTTGCAAGGGAGGTGGTTAAGTAAGCTCTGCAGCCCAGGACAGGAGGGCTTGCAAGACACTCTGCTAATGACATCTTCCAAGCCTCACTCAGCTTTCTCTCTTTCCCAGACTCTCACTCTACTTATTCCAGCAGGAAAGGGCAATCATATCCAAAGCAATTCTCCCCAAATTAAGTAGTTCTATATAACTAAACAATCACTAGAAAATAGCAAGGAATGATCTATGTATCAGTAGTTAAAATTATTTAGTGTTTTTGAGGTTTAAACTTAGCTTCTGGCTGCTAGAAATTATCATCTGTTCAGATCCTGTATAAAGAAATAGTTTAATCCACACAATAGAAATGTTTGGATAGATATGATGTTTTAGGAGACTGTGAGAATAATAACAAAGGATAGAAATGATTGTCCTTGCTATTGACTCTCCATTTAAAAAGAAAGATTAGAAAGATCTACCAGAAACAAAAATTAAATTCAAAGGTTACTTGTTTGAAATAGATATCTGACATAGTATGATACCTTGTGTAGAAAAAAAAATCCTTTTATTCAGAGGAAATAACACGCTGAGTCTACTGAAAATGAACAAAGCCAGTCTCAAAAAAAAGGAAATGAAAAGAGTCTAACTTTCTCATATTAGAAGGCAGAAAGACAGAATCTATACTATTGTTGATTAGGGGATAGTAAAATCAGGGAAAGACTGCAAGAAACTATTAAGAACTGCTTGCTTTGAAGATATTTTTTGGCCTTGCAAACAATCTTAAAACATCTCTAAATCTAGATTATCACTGTTACAATCTGAATGCTCCTGCAGTACTAGAAAGCCCCAAGGATTAACTTGAAAACAAGTTATTTCAAGATGATGGGCCTGTAGCACAACATAGGGTTTTCATACCGGCTGAGAAGAAAGAAGAAATCTAAATGAATTCTAAAAACACTTGCCTCCAAGGGACCTCAGCATGTCCATTCAGTCTGTCCTATATGAAGGAAAATAAATATACCTGAACCGATATCCTGAAAGCTGTTTGGCTACCTCCTTTTTACTAAAATCTGCAGTGAAAAAGATTTTACAAAATACCCAAGAAAACTTTTTTTCTGGCTTATAATTAACCTTGCAGGTGGAAAACTTTTCTTAATAACTGATCAAGTATGATAATTATATTTTACAAGTCCCCTCTCTAAACAAACCAGTCAACCAAGAAACATACAGAATAACTGACTGACCATTTTTAATAAGCTTGTCTTCTAGTGAAAAAAACTAATTGGATGGCCGGGCCCAAAGGGTTGTGGTGAATAGAGTTAAATCCAGTTGATGGCCGGTCACAAGTGGTGTTCCCCAGGGCTCAGTATTGGGACAGGTTTTGTTTTATATATTTATCGATGATCTGGACGAGGGAATCGAGTGCTCCCTCAGTAAGTTTGCAGATGACACCAAGTCGGGTGGGAGTGGTGATCTGCTCGAGGGTTGGAAGGCTCTGCAGAGGGATCTGGACAGGCTGGATCGATGGGCCCAGGCCAATTGTATGAGGTTCAACAAGGCCAAGTGCCGGGTCCTTCACTTTGGTCACAACAACCCCATGCAACGCTACAGGCTTGGGGACAAGTGGCTGGAAAGCTGCCCTGCAGAAAAGGACCTGGGGGTGTTGGTTGACAGCCGGCTGAAGATGAGCCAGCAGTGTGCCCAGGTGGCCAAGAAGGCCAACGGCATCCTGGCCTGTATCAGAAATGGTGTGGCCAGCAGGAGTAGGGAATTGATTGTCCCCTTGTACTCGGCACCGGTGAGGCCGCACCTCGAATCCTGTGTTCAGTTTTGGGCCCCTCACTACAAGAAGGACATTGAGGTGCTGGAGCGTGTCCAGAGAAGGGCGATGAAGCTGGTGAGGGGTCTGGAGCACAAGTCTTATGAGGAGTGGCTGAGGGAGCTGGGGTTGTTCAGTCCGGAGAAGAGGAGGCTGAGGGGAGACCTTATCGCTCTCTACAATTACCTGAAAGGAGGTTGCAGAGAGGTGGGTGTTGGTCTCTTCTCCAAAGTGACTAGTGACAGGACAAGAGGAAATGGCCTCAATTTGCACCAGGGGAGGTTTAGATTGGATATTAGGAAAAACTTCTTCACTGAAAGGGTTGTCAAGCATTGGAGCAGGCTGCCCAAGAAAGTGGTTGAGTCACCATCCCTGGAGGTATTTAAAAGACGTCTTGATGAGGCGCTTAGGGACATGGTTTAGTGGTGGACTTAGCAGTGTTAGTTTTACAGTTGGACTTGATGATCTTAAGGGTCTTTTCCAACCTAAATGGTCTTTTGACTCAGTACTTACATGTTACCATACCAATTAGCTTACATTGCTTGTTAGGCTCTTTTTGATTCACTCTGCTGTCAGTCTCTACATTCTTACCAACCTAGACACAGTATTTTTGACAAGGTTTCAGTATTGGGAAGTAGAGCAAACTAATTATTCCACACTGTAACAACGATTCTTTTAATACTTTCTGGAAGTCCAAGTGCCATTTTTTCCCCACCTTTTCTTCTCTTGTTAAGCTAACACTTGGGCATATGGGGCAATGCAGTCTGCACATTCCCCAGTTTGATCTCAGCAGGGTCCCAAGTGTCTAACAAGATCTTGAAGAAGATGTGAAGAAAGATAAATAATTAATGTGGATAAAATTTGTGGATAAAATATCTTTAAAATTTCCAGTTACTTTTCTCCTTTGAATGCTTGTCCATGTATGGATTCACAGTGTGGGTGATTTATTTTCCTTTTTCTTTTTTCACTTTTTTTATATGAAGGACCAACATTTCCAATATTTTATATTGGAAAAGATGTTAATGGAGATATCATCCAGCAAAGCACCTGCAATAATATTGGCTCTGGTGGAATTACTTTGATCAAAGAAGGAAGATCCACTTGGGCATAAGATATTTTAACACAGTCCCTGATCCAGTTTCTCTTTGTGCAGAGATCTCTAGCTATTGATCTAAACAGCCACTGAGGTTTTCAGAACAGTTGGCTCCTTTGCAGTAGGAGGTAATTCCTGCTATTTAATACCTGTAATCAGGCATAAACCCTTTGCTGACAAATGAAGAGTAGACTACAGACTGTTACCCAAAGCAGAGGTTTATATAAAAAAAAAATCCAGGAGATTTGTGCAGTCAACAGGCTGTAGCTTATTGCTTAGTTGTTGCCTACATCAGATGGTTAACCCGTCTTTGGATGTTTGGGCTTTATGGGATTCTTTTCTTACAGCCTTTTCTTGCTGCATTTCAGGCAAATCTCAATTATTTTGCTTGTGCACCTTAATTAAAAAACTTTCCTGCATGGCAGGTACATGCACTGATCCTTTTTAGCAAGCTGTGTTCTGCCCTATTGACCTTATCTGCTAAATTCATGGAAGATACTATTGGACATTGTAATCTAGTTACTCAACCCAAACAGCATGAGAAAAAACTCAGGGTCTTATTTCTGTTCTGAAAAAAACATGTCTGTATTGCTTTCTTACTTCACACAAGTGCAATTTTGGTATAAGCCTTTTCAGTATCAGACACTCAAAAAATAAGATAAGTTAGAAATTTATTACGATGAGAGTGAATATTGAGCCTATGCAGAAAAAACAATGACTTAAGCTCAGAAATGTAAAACTAGGAAAACGAGAAAAAAAAAAAATGTCCGGATTCCATCAGACTTGGATTAGTACCAAGTCAGTTATTTCACCTTAGGTAGAACCTGGGATAAATTGTGACAGAGATCTTATTCATAAAGGAAACAGTGTAAGAGGGATTGATTACCACCATGTGAATCTCCTACTTCCTAGCAGAAGAATTAGCCTCCAGAAAAACTGTCTTCACAGACAGAAAGAACAATTTCGAACTGTGTAGAGTATCAAGTTTAATTCCATGGAGAAATAAGGTTTCTTGTTAGCAGGAATAGCTTCACAAATCTCTAATAATCCAGTGAGAATAGCAATGAAATGAAATGAGGAGGAAAGAAAGGAAAAGGAAATAGCTGACACAGGAAAAAGAATTTAAGGCTCTTACCCTAAACTTAACTTTAGCACCTGAAGGCAGAGTTCTGTAGCAATCAGTGGGCCATACCAGCTAATAGGTATTAACAAAACCAGTGATGATCGAGTGATGATCTTCCCCCTAGCTGGTCCAGGGACCAGCTATTGCAGTTGGGATTTAGAGGATCTAAATCGATATTGTGGCCTGTTTTATTCTACCAAGGACAGAACTTCTGGAAACCGTGGTTGTATGTTTTCATTAACATAGAGAAGAACTGACTCAAATCTGCAGTTACACAGCTCTACTCCTGAGCCAAACTGACTGTTTTCTTTGGCAGCCAAGACCCTTGCAACAAAACCCCCGCAACCTATAACAGTTGTTGCAATTGTAAGAAGCTACACTTGCTCCATTTATTGTCTTTTCAGAAAGACACGGACAACAGCTGCTATGTTATGGTGCAGATTTTGACACTAAAATCAAACAGGAGCATACATATAATCGATCTCACTAGAATATTTATAGCTAACCACAAATTTGGGTCCTACTTTTCAGTGGTTAAGAAAAGAAGGACCTCATACCAAGAAAACTCAAGTCTTCTGGGGCGTTTCTCCATCTTCTTACTGCCCTGTGGCCATTTTATTTACCCATGCCATTATGAAAGTGGTAAAGGCCAGGTGTAAAAAGAAACATACCTTGTGTCTGCAAAAGGTGTGATACTTTCTGCTCACTCTTCCTGCTATGCTAGGAGTCTGGGTTTGGTAGATGCTGAATGCTAGATGCTTATCCACTTTGTTAATGAAGAAGTTTATTTTATGTCCAGTAAAAAAGTGAAGGATAGCCATGTGAGTGAGTTGGCTCTGTAACTTAGTCTCTTTCCTAAGGTTGGAGTTGTCTTCGAGTCATTTTGCTAAGCTTCGAACTGTTACTTCCCAGATAGGGGCACTGAGTTTTCAACCCTGAGCAACCCTGTGCGGTGGTGTTAAACAACACAAGCAGTCCCTTTCTAGGGGAAAAGTATGAAAGCTGGAAACTTGTCAAATGGTATCCACGTGTTTCTGGTTTCTGTTCAACAGTTATACTCAGAGTTAGAGGCCAGAGCCCAAACATGACTCTGATGCAACTGTGGAACATTATTTTTAGGCATGAACCTGTTCCAGACAAACAGCATTTTGCCTTGAAATCTGCCTTCCTCAAGGTCTCAAACAATAAGAGCAAATATATCTTGCCTTTGCAGAGGAAGAGGAACTCTAACAGAATCTAAAGACAGGACTCTTGCTGGAGCCAGCCCTGGAAAAAGAGAGTTAGCTTTTACAACTCAGAAAGATGTAGCAGAAGCCAATGAACTTAATAGTGTCTTGTACTGGAGAAGTGAGCTTTTGATAGCTCAGAATCAAGAAGAAGGAAAGAAGATTTTCATTTAGACTTCCTGTCTTTGATTTTTCTAAGGGAGTCACCATCACTGCAGATGGGGTTAGCAATGGGGTCATTGGCAGGGTCATCCCCCCTTTGGCAGGGACATGTTCTTGCTGTTTGCATTCACGGTGGTCCCTAATCGCAAAAATCCACAGAGCTCATTGCCTGCTGCAGAGCAGACTGTTATCTCTCTGATGGATTGTCTGATGTTTCCTTTCTAGTGAAGTACTTGTTGCTTTTTATTTATTTTGATCTTGTGAATATCAGACACATTTTGAATTCTCATCTTGTTCTTTCAACTAGTGACTCCTCTTAGACAGGCATTTCCTGCAAATTTTAAAAACATATTCTTGATTCTTTCTTTCAAGCCATTAATAAAAATATAAATTAGAACTTGGTCCAAGCCAAATCCTTACAGGTATCCATCTGAAATACCTCCTCAGCTCATCAGCGAACCATTACCATCTACTCTAAGAGTACACAGTGAGTTGGAAATTTGGCTTATGGCCGTAGTATCCAACCTGATCTTCCTAATGTTATAAATGTCATGTGGGCTAGTGCCAGCAAGCTTACTGAGATCAAAATATATCACAAGTATTGCTTCATCCTTATCTTCTAGACCAGTTATATTGTCAAAAAGGAATTGCAATGATCAGAATCAGTGTATGTTCTTTATTGTTGTTGTCATCCTTCAATTGTTTATAAATAGATTACTCAATGATTTGAGAAGGGAAGTTGAAGCAATAAATCTATAATTCATCATCTACACTTTTTTCCATTGATACAGTTTCCTTTGGGAGGGTAAAATTCCAAAATATCACACCCTAACCATTTCTGGAAGAATAAATGTGAAATGGTCTTGATTACTTTCCAGGTACTCCAGGATTAATTTTGTCATTCTCTGCACATTTTAACTTCTCTAACTTACCCTATCCAAAATCACCCTCCCTACATTTTGTAGGACTGTGCCCTACATAATGTTTTCCAATAAATAATTAGGTACTTAGTCCCACATTGCTGTCATTCTTTGGTTGCTGCCGTTGCCTGATCAAAAATTTCATCTCCAGCTTCTTTTTGATAAGGACATTTCTTTTGTTCTTTCTCCTTTTATCTTCACCCAGAGAGATGCAACAAATTTGCCTCTCACCTCTTTCTCAACTTCAGAGAGTGTCTTCAAAGCATTCTTGATCTACAGTGTAATATTGGTTTCCTTTTTTCCTGTTCATGTTTTCTGAATAAACTATTTGTATTTTACCAGCCTTCCAATTCTATTGATTAGTTTCACCAGCTTCCTGTGATGTTGAATAACCAAGAGTTTTGGTTGTAAAGCAAGATTTCAGATCCTTTCTCTTCAGTTCCTGTGCTGTTTTGAGTTGGTGTGTAAGTTATGTGTTCAAACTGACTCTTCTTGGGTTAAAGACAGCAGAAGAAAACATCTTTATACCTCAATACAAGATCAGCATCGTGGAGTAAGTCATATTGCTTCTACGAGGCTGCATGATCACTGATACTGAGATGTAACATTAGGCAACTTGGCATGAGCAAGCTACCTTTCTTGAAGGTTCACTAAGAAGGCAGCCACCTTCTCAGAGGTGGTATTTCAGTCTGGCAGACAGTTGTCTTGTCTTCTAGCAGGGTGATTATGAATACTGCTATTGTTGCCTTTAAATGGTGATTCTGAATGCCTTAGATTTAGGGAACTCTCATTATTAGGCACTCCTTCATTTTGCAGACCCACAACTGTGTGGTAATTTTTGGGCACCAGGGAGAGGAGATTATAAGGCAAGCTCTTGTACAGCTGATAGTTTCACCATTGTACTCTCAGGCCCAGGCCAGCTGATCTCTACCATCTTGTTTAGAAATTTCTGCCCATTTATTGAGTCCTACCATCCTTTTCAGTGAAATGATCTACTCCAACAGTTCAGTCTAGCTTCTTAAGAGAATCTTAGTGCAAACATTTAAAAGTCCAGTATGTCCTACCTGAATTCCTTCTGTTGGTTAGTTCTCCAAAATCTGATGAAGTTCAACATTAGTTTCCCTGAGCATGGTATTCACTCAGCCAGTAATAATGCTGGAAATACTTTCATTATACTCAAAATCCTGTTACAGTCAAAAGGGAACTTGCCATACATACGAAGCCAAGGATTCATTCATAAACTAATTGAAACCTTGATAGTCTAATCAAAACATATCAAACAGTTATTTATCATTAGGCGAGTTAACAGCACTACTAACATGTATAGTCCAAATTAACACAGCAAAGCCTCATTAAGACTAGTATCCCTAAAACAGTTACACAGGAAAACCTCCAAATAATCCACTCCTTTTCTTGGGTATTGTGCTTACCCTCGCAATGTCCTGGTGGGTACTAACATCAGTAGTGACTACCTTCCTCAAAATGAGAGACCATGGGTGACACAGTGAGCAGTTGTCATCCCAAATTCTTCACCATGGGACATACAATGTTTATAGGTGGGATCCCTTCCTCCTCAGCCTCAAAGTCGACTAGGAGCTATTTTTATATATTGTCTTATCACAGTGTTCCTCCTTCTCACTGCTTCCCAGGCAAAGTTAGTTAGCCACATGCTACACTTTCCCCAGTGCAGTTGCCCCAGAGGGACTCTTTGTCCCCCAGTGGCTACTCTTCCCCCAGCCCTCTGCCCCAGGCACCCTCAGAGTGAAGCCAATGCAGGGAGGCAATTGCTGTGATGGCTAAATCCAGCTCCTGCCATTGCAGGCAGACAAGTCTTGACCCTGTGCTGCCAGCTCTGAACCAAGCTTGTGCTTACTAGTAATGATAAAGACTTGCACTTTTTATTATTCATTGCAGCTGGCAAATAGAGATTTTGATCATAGCACTGGAAATCTGCTTTCCTGATTTTAATCTGCTAAAAGTTATCCAGACAACTCCTACTTCAGCACATCAGGGAGGAGTGTGCTTCAACCTAAATACCACATCTAATATTTTCTCTCTTTAAAGTAGTTTTGATGCTTTCATTGAGTATTGCTGTTTATAATGATGGATACCAGTCTGCTGTCCTTACCTATATGCCTAAGCCAAACCTTAAATATACCAATGAAATCCAAACCGATGGTAAATCTAAGAAAAGATACATTTGTAAGATGTTTGTAAGATCAGAATCAGGATCAAATTTTTCCAAGGAGCTGATGACTTCAAATTTAGCGGTATAATCTTATGGACATCTAAAAATGACACAATGATTGTCTGAAGTCTTTAGTCCAGTATCATGAATCAGTTAGTGCCCTTAATCCTCTCACTAAAATAATGAGTGCTAAGAATGTTAAACATTTTACTATATCAGGTCTTTAATCCTTTGTTTTGGTGATTTCACAGGCTGTGGTTTTTGTGAGAGGTTTTACTACATCTTAACTTTTATAAAATATGAGTTTGAAAGTTTTATTTGTAATTGAAAGTGAAGAGTCAAGATACAGAGGTGTATGCACAACTCAATTGAAACTCAAAATATGATTTGTAAGTCCCTAACTTCTGAAGGTTTCGCACCAGAATACAACTATCACGGGTGAAAGTCTGTTTCTAAATACCCAAGCCTGCAACTGCGATGCTAGTATTACACTTGTTTCAAGCATATTATAAATCAGGGTGTTATGCCATCATTGTGGAAACCTGGATCGCAATTTGAAATTCTCTGTACTGTAGATAGCAATTTTAAGAACTGCTTTGACCTCTCATATTCTTCTAACATACTTCATGCCCTAAATCTAAATGAAGTCATATTTTTCAGGCCTAAATGCAACACAGCTGAAAAACATTTCAGTGGCTATCATTGGTGCCAGAATAGAAACAGAAAAACAGGCATGCCTCAACCAGATGGAGATATCCATCAAATGGTTTAAATATTTATACTCAAATACATATAAATTCTATGTATATTTTAGAAAACAGTAGTTAGGCAATGCAGTTTTATTTAAGAGGAGTGTAAGGCAGAGTTTCAGTTTTATGATTGGTCTTTGGCTAATGAGTTGTTTTCATATCATGCTGCTTTTCTAGGTTGCATGCTTTTAAAAAAAAAAATTTAAAAATTAATTTACCTCTATAAATAATCTCATTCATTTCAAGCTGATTCTTTTCAGGTCTTACTTTCAAGGAGTTTTACTCAGGTAAATAACACTTAAGCTTATGTGTAATTATCTGCAAGACCAGGGATTGATAAAACTGTGTGTAAATCCTAGCCTGCCCTGTGGCAAAGGCATGCAACCCTCTTTCTCTATAGCAAAAGCAATTGAAAAAAATAATAGAATTATAGAATCATAAAATGGTTTGGAGGGACCTTGAAGATTATGTAGGTCTAATCCCTCTCCCATGGGCAGGGATACCTTCCACCAGATGAGGTTGCTCAAAGCCCCATCCAACCTGGCCTTGAACACTTCCATCTTCGGGAGAGTTAAGGAATTCCATGTATAATCTGTGGTTTAGATAAGATATCCAAAACCACCACTCCCCAGGTGTGCTTCCGATTGCCTTGAAAGTTTGCTGTATTTTTTTCTTCTCATTCTGCACACTGCCCACTTAGGATGGTTTGCTATCTCCTCTCCTGTCTCAACCACACGGGAAAGCAGATGGAAGTCCAGCGAGGCCCTGGACCACGAGTAGAAACAGAGTAGTTTTGGCACAAGCCCACGTACAGGTTTACCACTAAATGTCATTGCAACAACCATCCCTGGAGGTATTTAAAACATGTGTGGATGAGGCGCTTAGGGACATGGTTTAGTGGTGGACTTACCAGTGTTAGGTTTATGGTTGCGCTTGTTGATCTTAAAGGTCTTTTCCAAGATAAACAAGTCTATGATTCTGTAATTTCCTGTGGTTCTGGAGAGCTCTGAATGGTTTGGCTGCTTCACAAAAGCAGCTGTGCTACTTCTGGGGAAAGGGCATGAAAGACTTTTCAAGATTCATGGCATCAGGCAGAATAATGGTCATGAGAGCCTGAATCTGTAATTTAGTAATGAAGCAACTTGCTTTTGCAATTTGCATTAAGCAGTTCCTGAATAAAAATGAAAGTAAATTAGGGAACACTCCTAAGATACGTGAGATATCTGATTTGAATCCTGGGTGGCTCAGGAGGGGGAGTGTTCTGTTTCTAACAGTGGTATGAAGGAAAGGCAGAGGTAATCAGGCCTTCTTTGGATGCTTTTTAAGAAAAAATTGTTAATACTGTTCAGTTACGTTTTCCAGGTTAGGAGCTGTAACACCATTGTGGTTTAAATTCCACCCGAAGATTTAAGCATTAGGTGTTGCAAGTCCTAGCTTGCAAGAATGTGGAAGTTCTTCTTTGCAAATGGCGCTATGTTTATACCAGATATTACCAAACAGCTCTGTATCATATGCATAAATTATCTTATTATGGAAAAATGTCATAGTACTGTATTGCTACTGAATATATGTGCATATATGTATTATATATATGTGTATGTATATGATATATATATGCATATTATGATGTAACTGTTTAAAAGAGTGGCAAATCAGTCCAGCTTTAGACTGTAAAAATAAATTTTATTCAATTTATTCATTAGTAACACATTTGTTAATGGTTAGATTTTAATATTAATCATCATCAATACACATGCAAAAGTCTGTCTTTTGACAGTCACATTCTAAATTAGCAGTGAGTATATAATACCATGGAGCAGATGCCATATAGTTAGTACTGATGGGTACAGTCCTTGGTGGTTCTTAGTTGCAGAGGTCCCGCTGACCAGGCCTCAGAGGCAGTCAACAAGAGAAGTCAGAGCTGAAGTGAGCTTGTCTTCCTTCAGTTCCCCCAGTTCTCCAGTTCTCCTCTCTTGTGCTTGACATGTTTATGCTACTGCCCTCCCATCAAAAGACGAATGGGGTCCTCCTTTACTCCCATACTCTTTATCTTGTTCTCTTTTTCTTGCCAGTCATCCTTCTGCATTTGGAAGGATGTCCCTTGTGCTTATCTTGTTATCTGTCTGCCAGCTATAGTTGTCTGGATGCCTTTTACGTGCAACTAGACCCAGATTGGTTTGCCTCTTTGGTGATTATGTTACTCACACATTTAAGTAAAATTTTGTCTGGCTATGCCATCACAGTATTATAAATACATGCTACTGTTAATTAGAGCATTTGATAGTTTAATAGTCATAGTATAGCTAATGTTAATTATATCCTGATTACTCCATTTATAATTTATTGGTGTCACAGGCCTCTGCATTGGCTACCAGCTGCTTATTTGTCTTGAATTAATTATTTTCACCTAATTTTTTTCAGTCTACTGTGAAAAAATGTGGCACAAATCTTTCAGAACGAGAGAGCTTTGAGGGAGGGAGACCTCTACTTTCTGATTGTCTGCAGAGATGACTCAGCCTCTTTTACTCAGCAAGCTAGCCATGGCAAGACAGCTTTGCTTTTGCTGTCATCAGTTACAGTGTGACACCCGAGGACAAAGATGCCATTTCCCATCTACTAAGTGATTGTATCACCGTCTCTATGGAAGGAAGTATTAAGTTCCCATCAGGATCAGCATGTTGGATATTAATGCCTCTAATGCTGAAGAGGTTTCTTTCTTTCTTTAATCAAACAGCCAAAAGAAAACATAATTATATAGTACAAGTCTGAATGGCAAATTAATCAAACCTCTTTAAAGTTCTTATTTTGCAGCTGGAATGTTGCCTGCTCTAGCTCAAAAGCATTTTGCCAAGTACTTAAGGTGCTCAAAATTTACAAACCAGGAAGGATGTGCATTTTCTTGGCAAATGTCCTCTGGATCTACTTCAGCTATCCTTCTCTTAACTGTCACTCCAAAGTAGCAGTGTTTTGATAGTTCTTAAGTATGTGTTTTGCTACCACAGAAGAAGAAATGCAGTCAGTTATTTCTGGGTCCAGATGTATTTCCTACTTACGTGTTCTGAGTTGTTAAATTGTAGTGAATAGTAAAGCTTATCCTAAGCAAGGACTCAACAAAAACTGAGAAGTGAATCAACGTTTGCTTCAGTTTTATAAATGGATACTCAGTGAGAACCAGGAAAGAAAACCATTTTGTAAATATTACCCAGTTGTCGAAGTGCAGCTTTCTAACATCTCTGTGATCATGGCACGCAGACTGCCTAAAGAACAAGCTGTTATGGAGCCGTTGACCATATATACTTTTTGATAACCCTAAAGCATTTATTTGGACTTTACCTAGTTTGCTTCAACACAGTTTCAACCTTGGGAAAGAATGAGTGCCTCTGAGGAGACTCTTTTAAACACCAGCCCTGAGTGACATTTTTACCAAAGCAAACCAAGTGAATGTCAACAAAGTAATTCAGTCTGGGAACAACCCACCAACTGGTTCTTCCCTGACCCACCTGCTGTGTTAAGGTGAGAAAGTGAGTGTGTCTGCCCTGCAGAGGAGAATTAGCCTGCATTGAGGTTGTTGTGGCCACAGTTTTAAATTCTCAATACTTAAAAGCTGGTTTGGACATCTACTCATTGCTGCCTGCAGAGTGAAACAGCAGCTGTCTACTCTCTTCTCCTCTCTCTCTCCCTCTGCTCCTCATTACATTCAGTGTTCAGGCTAAAAGAGAGAGTCTATTGACTGCAAAACTTTTCAGATGCCATGTTACGATCGACCCCTCCTTCATTTTGGTATTGCTATTTTACTCGGTTTGTCTGTTTGTACTCAGGGACAGACAGAAGAAATTAACAGCAAATCCAACCTAAATTAACATTAATTTGAATTAAATAAATGTTATTCCTGCTTTCACTGTACTGTAAGAAAATAATATAAATATTGAAAATTTGAAATCTGTTATGCAAAGCACTTTGTTTAGTCAGGCATTACACAGCTACCTCAGATTTTTTTTCTGCTTTTGGCTCTCTGTGCAGGAAAAAACAGCAAATTCATAGAAAGGATGCATTAGTCATTTAGTTTGATTAAAAACGTATGTCATTTAGCAAGGGCCAGCAACTTGCAAAGGCTAACACTAAAGTACTGAAAAATCAGAGCAATTAGTAGGCTAATATTATTAAAATGAAAATTTTAATAAAAAATACCCTTAGCATTCATCTGTAAAACAAGATTTGGACAATATAATTTCAATTAGTCTCAAGCAAAGTTTCTTGAAATGAGTATTTCAGATAAATGAGCTTCATACAAATGCATGAGATCAGATTGAACTCAACAGGTACCTTATTGCATTACAAATCTCATCTCTCATGCTGGGTTGGCAAGAAAAGATGAGACATGGACAACATACATTAACTTTTTCCAGAAAAACAGAACCTTCCCCAGTTATTTCAAGAATGAAAAAGTCCACAAGGAGAGACATCCATAAAATTCCCAAATAACCAGATCCTCCATAGTTACTCACCATAGGGCTTGAGAGTGAAAGGGGGAGGGGGGGCCAAACGGAAATATCACCTGCACATAAATATTCTCAACTATTTGGAGACAGGGTGTTTCCTTAGTTTTGGCAATACAAAAAAAGAAGAAAATAAAAGCCTAGCAACCCCCTCAGATCAAATCATATCCATGCTATCCAGTTTAAATCCTTATCAGTTCTGCAAAAAAACAATGATAACAAAAACGATGTTATGCTTGCAGTAATACATACACAGGGGCACTGGTATCTGCGCTCACTGTATCTTTGATAACCAAACCTCAGACATCACTTTTTCACAGCTAATTTTCAGCACACACACTCGGCCAGTCACACACTATGAGGGATCTTTTGAATTGAGGTAGATAGAAACCACAAATACCGTATGACTTCCATGTGGTAATAAAAGCATCGTTTCATTTATGTGGTGGTGAGAATCTAATGACCAGCACAGACTCTCTGGAAACTCGTGGAAACACAATTGCAGAAAAAATTCAGAGAGTATAGCATTCTAGAAAGTGGTCAGAAACTCAATCAAATAGCAAAACACAGTCACGTGATTATTTCAAAATAGTGCTGGCCCTTTTGAAAGAAAGTGACCCATTGGAAGAAATCAAGAAATTATGCTTTCTGCTGCATTAGCAGCAAAGCCTAAACCAACCAAGATATGAACTGGAATCAACTCCTATTGCTGCTGTCCAGCTACACAACAAATTGACATCATGTACTATGGAAAATGACTTGCATGAAAGACAGTATTTGTGGACATTAAGAGAAAGCAGAACTCAGAAAGGTTAATAGATAGCAGACCTTACTTTTTCCAAATATTTGTCTATTTTTTACAGCCCAGGAAATTCTGAATTGCTCCTGGAATGAAACATTATTTTAAAATAATTTTATGCTCGGAGTATCTAATGACAGAAAGCAGAGATAGTTATATTATACCAGGGCCCAAAAATGGTAATCATCCCTGCTTATAAAATACCAAGAATAGGAAGAAAACTGGGTTCATGTCTCCAACCATGTGAATTACGGAGACTTCCTTCCTCAGAGCTCAGGGGACCTATCCCTGTATTGTCAAGGATAAGAAACAGCATTAAATACTGTGAGACTCAGCAAAAATTCAGGATCTCTTTTTAGATGGGTTGTGCCATACCCTACTGTCGTAGGTGCAGTAAAATACAAGATCAAGATGTGAGAAGAGTTCCGTGAAGAAAACATGTGCTTCATCCTTTCCTCATTTTGTAATCCCCTTTTAGGACATCTCAATGGGAAAAGGCAATACAGACCTGGTATACTCCCTCTGATAGCCTGCTTAATTGTATGCTCATTTTGGTGAGACTGCTATGCTTCACAGACTTGCTGCAGTTCTACAACAAAGAAAACAAGTCACATTAAACTTTGCTCTTTAACCTCTTTTTTTCTACTCAACTATAACATACAGTGTTTGGCAAAAATAATTTTGCCTAGAGTGAAAGCTGATGGAATGGGACAACAAACCTTTTGTGCAATGGTTGCAAATCTGGCGCAATGCCTAGCTTTGCTTTCTGCACTACATTTGTCACTGCAAAGACATATTATACCACTGAGGTGAAACAAAACTAGCTCTCCATATCACCTTTTGCAATCTCATTGAAATAATCACAATGCCTTCTTCCACAAAAAATAGATTAATTGTTTTAGGCAGCACAATGTAATTTTCATGTAATGAAAACTATCTTACTCTACTCATCAAAAAAATAACTACGGTAGGGAAATAGACTTTTCATTATTTACATAACACCGAAGACATAAATTTGTGTCTTTCATTTATCTATTATACTCTACTAATGAATAAATGACTAAATTGAATACCTTATTCTCTAATTGCAATTAAAAATAAGGAAGTCATTACTCAGGGATACTACCAGAATTAACCTTCTTCTGTGGTTAATTTAAACATATGCAGTACAAATAATCTTACTTGAAGCAGCTGGACAACTCAGAAACATTCATTCTGTTTGCCAGAAAAGCTTTTAAGGTACCAATATGCAAATATACATATTTATCTCAGGTTCTGCTGCAGTTAAATTGGGAACTTGTAGGTCTCTCACATTTTACTATTACATTTCTTTTCTATTTCTTCAAGCAACAACAAAGGTTAGTAGATACACAGACCTCACACAGACACACACACACACACAAAATTTGCTTTAACCTAAAAGAGAATTTTATTTTTAAATAAGAAAATCTATTTGGGCTAAAGTATTATTAAAATACCAGAAGCAAAATTAGGGGTTTTTTTCTAGTGACATTGTATTTCAGATTGTATTCCAACCCCTACACAGTTCACCTTGTTCTTAGTCTAGCTCATTACATGGTAAAGGTCCTGGGCCTTATGGTTTGGATTTATATTTAAAGCAAAAGCTCTAATGGCTCAAATTATGAACAAACCAAGGACTGCTACTAGCCTTCTTCTAATCAAATCAGTTTATGAAGAGAAATTTCTTAGTAAGATCACAGGAAGGTCCACGGGAAGCACTAATTTAAATCACTCACTGGAGCAATTACAAAAGGTGCCTGGGAGTAGGGAGCAAGGCTGAGGCTCCCTCCAGCACTTTAATAAGTAAGATACACTAATGTAGGGTTTTAGCTTTCCTGAGCATGAACTTCTCATCTCTGTCTGGCCTGATGAGTGAGATTCTTCACTGCGGAAGAGCAGAGCTTTAGCAAGAGCAGAGGAATTCCCTGATGCAGGTTGCTGGCCATGCATCTGCTTCACCAGCAAAAGTGAGGGGGAGCATGCTGCTGAAATGAAATGAAAGGGTAGTGAGGGGAATGATGGTAAGATCACTTCGTTAGCTCAGCACTGACATATACTGACTTCAAGTGCTCACAGAACTGTTGTGCAGTATGTCAAAATGGTTTTACAGGGCTTGAGTTTTTGGGGTCTGCTCAGCTAAGGTTTTGACATTCCTGTACTAGTCAAAATACAGTTTCCCAAGTAACACATACTCCTTTTTGTTTTTTTTTCAAATTATCTGCTTTGTTTTAATTGGTTGCTTTCCAGTTTTGGCATATTGTTTATTTGTTTCTTTTTCACTGCCAACACATCAGTAGACTGTTTATTGTTTAATGCAAAGCACTTGATAATATACTTAACAAATTTAACCTACTTGGCAATGTATCTTTCTTTATCCACTACTATATCTTTCATTTCACATTCAAAGGTGAACAATGAGTGGAGCTTTAATCCTCTAGAAATCAGTTGGTTTATCATCAGACATATAATGCATTTGAGACCGATGCAGCATCCCAAAGCAAGAAAGCTTCTTAAAATCTCATTCTTTTACTATTAGCAAGTATCTTGAATGCTGTGATATTTTCTCTATACCATAACCTCCACGTTGCATATACTGAATTCACATTTCAGGTTGGAATATGGACTGACATCAAGTTAGGATAAACAAATTACGGTTTCAGCGAACTCAGGATTTCTCCAAGTGCTAATAGGTGCTGATACACAGACACCTAATATTTGCCCCCACATCTTACAGTTTAGACCTTTATTCTGACAAAAATGTTGCACAATATCCACTAATGTCCAGATGGACAAGTTTTCTAAATCTCAGTGAAGTGTTTAAGCTTTCATTCAAGATTGTCATGGTTTAACCCCAGCTGGCAACTAAGCCCCACACAGCCACTTGCTCACTCACCCCCAGCGGGATGGGGGAGAGAATCAGAAGAGTAAAAGTGAGAAAACTCGTGGGTTGAGATAAAGACAGTTTAATAGGTAAAGCAAAAGCCGTGCATGCAAGCAAAGCAAAACAAGGCATTCATTCACTACTTCCCATCGGCAGGCAGGTGTTCAGCCATCTCCAGGAAAGCAGGGCTCCATCACGTGTAATGGTTACTTGGGAAGACAAACACTATCACTCCAAACATCCCCCCCCTTCCTTCTTCTTCCTCCAGCTTTATATGCTGAGAATGATGTCATATGGTATGGAATATCCCTTTGGTCAGTTGGGGTCAGCTGTCCCGGCTGTGTCCCCTCCCAACTTCTTGTGCACCCCCAGCCTACTCGCTGGTGGGGTGGTGTGAGGAGCAGAAAAGGCCTTGACTCTGTGTAAGCACTGCTCAGCAATAATGAAAACATCCCTGGATTATCAACACTGTTTTCAGCACAAATCCAAAACACAGCCCCATGCTAACTACAATGAAGAAAATTAACTCTATCTCAGCCAAAACCAGTACTAAGATAAAAATCAAGTATTTTTAAATTCTGAACTCTAATTCTGGAGTTTTTGACTGTAGGCTTTGTAAGAACAATTTGGAATTAACAAATTGTATAGCACTCCTTTAGTAGTCCTTACAGACTGTAAGGAAAATAAAGGTATTTATGATCCACCAAAGGTAGAGCACAACCCGGCACTTAATGATGACAGCAAGAGCTTTAATGTTTCCATTTTGTGTTTCTCTATCACCTGCTGTCTGCTTGAGCACAAAATCACCTACATGACATGTGACATTAACAGGAATAAGTGACAAAAGTAATTTGAAAGAAAAAAAAATTGCTGTGATAATCTCAACTTTAGCATTTTAATACTAGATTATTTAAGTAATATAGTTAAACGAGTGCTGTCACCTACTTTTCTCGAATGGGTTTCATCATATTTGAACAAACACTCTTACTCTGATGCTAAAATCTAATCTAGTATCTCTAACCCGCAAAGAGTCTTTCTTTATGAGCAAAAATATGACAATATTTTTACAGGCCTGTATCTTACACACATATTACAGTTTGAAGAATATAGGTCATATGATGAGAGAACATATTCTTTGAACAAATGATTTCTCACTCTCAGTGACCGAGAGTCTATACTTGTTATCTGGAAAATACTTAATTTTATTTCATTCTTAGCATCTCTGGTTATGACATGATCTTTTTTAATTATACTTTAAGCAGGGTATATGGAATAAATGTGCAACATTTGAAGCTATGCAGAAACAAAGAATGAAGACTCTGCTGCACTGAATAGTGAAACGAGACTTACTGTACGGTCAGAACGATATATTGCAGACCCGGTTCTGATTTTCATCGCACCTTTAGACTGTGACATAATCTGTGTTTTAGAATGAGGGCATTCCTTTGTTTTGAGGAGTTGGCATGTTAGTGAGTAAACAAGAATGAGATCCATCAAATCAAAATTACTCTTTCTAAGCTAAAGCAGTGGATTTAGTTTCTCTATGGAGATGCAGTGACTATGTCTCTTCTTACAGAAGCAGCCTGATGGAAGCCTTAAGAACTTGGCTGAGATTAAGAAATTCCTTTCCTCAGTTTATATCTTTTTTTTTTTTGATTGTCAGTTTGTTCTTTAAGAATCTAAGTATGGAGGGAACCTTAGGAAGGGGATAATGGTGGCAGGGAAGGAAGATAATAGTACTTCTAAACAACTAGAGGATCAGAAGGGCAACAGTACTTGTTTGAGTGTCTGTCATACCCAGACTTTATGTCCCATGGACCAAGAAAGGTACTGGAAACTTAGTCTGCACTGGTAGACCTTGGACTTAAAGAGCAGTGACAAATCCTTTCATCCTAACATAGGAAGACTGGAGTCAAATAGGAATCAACAGCAAAGGCTGTACACATGGGACAGGTACCCCATCAAGGCACAAAGGCAGGCTCTAACAAGCTATTTGTTGTGCTTCCCAGAGTTTTCAGAAACTCCCAGAACAAAAAAAAAGTAAACTGTAATTCCAATTTCATTTTGTAAGAGCAGGGACTGCTACAGCATCCTCTGCTAGTCTGCAAAATCATCTGAAATGTATGCTCAATCTCCTAAGCAAAAACCTGACACAGAGACCTTTCCAATTCTCTGTTGTAAGTGTTCAAAGCTAAGCCTTCCATTATGCTATTACAGTATGTTTAAAAGAAGTCCTTTGGTTCAAAAGTATCTCTAATATATACCATTCAGAGGAGTTTAATACAGCTTGCTGAGCCTTAAAACACATCTAAAGGTAAAATGTGCCTTTAAAGATGCTAAGTTTTTCTTACCATCTACATACATTGTCTAATAAGTAATACAAAGGGTCACACATGATCAATAAGTTCTGGAAAGACATTGTTGCTGGTCTGTTGTCAAAGCTGAAGTTTTCATTTTATCTTGGAATTCAATCACAGAATAGTGTCTCTAAAATTAAATATCTTACAGTGTATATATAAAATACTTATTATGTTAAGATTAATTTGAATTTCTCAGTGACTGTCAGCCCTATTTTAATTAGACCCTTTAAGTAATATATGGCCTCTTGTTGGAACATTTTTTTGTGAATGATAGTAACAAAAACCTAGAGACATGTTAAACTTGTTAAGCACAGCAGTGTAATTAAGCAATTAAAAAAAAAAGTTAAATGAAAAGAGGAAGGAGAACAAACACTTTATTGAGATAAATTCTTTTTTTCAATTTTTTTTTTCTGGTAAGAAAGAATTCTGAAAATGGTTGGGCTTTTTTTTTTCATTTTTGTTAAACTGTTCTGAATAACTATATAACCACTCTGAATAATGATGTAAGTTAATACATATACATATGCTAACATGCAGTAAAACTTTACGTTAGTGAATACCTATTCTGGATAGCTTAGCTAATTAAGATGGCGTAATAAGCTGTTCAGGATTAAATTTTTAAATTTTAAAGCATTTCCAAAAGGGGTTTTACCTGTTTTTTATTGTACTTTCTTGCCAAAACCATTCAAAAGAACATGTAAAATGTTTGGCTGACCTGAATCTGTATTTTTCAGTGACAATTTTTTGACTAAAAGAAAACATTTCACTCCTATCCATATAAACTTAATGCACTAATGTGCTAGTTAGAGCTGACAGCTTGCTTTTTTTTGAGGTTTTTTTTTTGGAAAAGGAGTAGTGGGTATATAAGTTTATTTTTTAAAAACAATGAACAGTAATTTTTTAATACATGGTAATGGATTATTCTTGGTTCTTTTGTTTTAGCTTATATTTTACACTTTCATTTTAATGTAGAAAATGTCATAGAGACAAGAAAAGTATCTTCAAAAGTTGATGTATAAAGTCTCAAGGAAAAAACTGCCTGGCAGTTTATAGCAATCTAAGTTGGCCTCAGTGTTGCCCTCAGTCTTTCCTCCCCATATGTTGCCATTGCCTCCCCTATACATTGTCTTTCCCTCCATTATGCTATCATTTGTACTTGTAACATCAAAGTAGTGTAGGGATTTTGTTTTATGAAAAAAATATTTTTGGGGTTTTTTTTGCAGGTAGTTTTGGCTGGGTGGCTTGAACCAGTTCATCTCCTGAAAAAAAGGCAGAGAGAACAGGATTTTATCCCACATTTCTGACAATACCATTTTGTCTGCTCTGAAACAACATCCTAAATTTAGTCAGCTGCAACAATTTTTTGAGCACAGTATGTTGAATTTCTCTTAGTAATGCACATATACCAGCTCAAAATTACACAGGAAGCTTGCTGCACATAAATTTTGGCTGATAAATATATTACAGCATAAGTTCCATTCAATGTTCATGCACTTATAAGAGTCATGGATGATACCGCCAAGATATGTGTCCCTTTCATGCAGTTTCTGAAAACAAAGAAAGAAGAAAGCATATCTTACACTCATTCTGTATAGCATGGTTCATGTATTCTAATGTTACAGCTGTCATACAAAAGTATGAGAAGCTTTTAAACTTGATTAATATTTAAAACTTTCACAGCAGTATTGAATGTTCTATAAATGATGTTTTTTAAAACTAGATTCAGATGGTAATTTTTCTAAGCTGTTATACCAAAATAGTTTTAATCACCTTTCTTTTGTATAATGAACATTTAAGAGTTAATATTAGCTAAATGGGAGTTTAATAATAAATACACATATGTGTACAATTTGTATATGTATACATATAAGATTAATGTATCTATTAAAATTCAAATTATCCTGACTTATGTCTCACCTCAACATATATTTATATTGTTTCAAATAAGCAGTTCAGGTTTTAAGTCCCTTCAAAAGATGAGTGTCCTGCTAGGACAAAATTATTTGTTTTGGAAATTCTAGAATTTATGTATTGATAATTGCTTTAATTTCAGAAATCCTTCTAGCATTCTCCACCACAAAAATTTAGACCCTGAGAGATCCAAAAAAAGTACAAACCTCATTCTTATGGAATATTTTACCAGCTGAAACACAATTTTTTCTTAGCTATTCATCATCAAGCTATGCTTGCATTATTTCTTGTAACAGGAATACCTAAATAATACTTGTAAAGGAAGCCTGTAAAAAACATCAATGGATATAAAAATTCTGTGTTATGAAAATCTGCAGTTTTTTTTTAATGTAGTGCAAACATAGTGACAATATTCTTAGGTTTTATTGTTTGATTTTGCATTCAAAATTTTTCATGAAATAATAAAATAAAATTAAAAAACCCAAATATTTTTATTATAGATATCATTGAAATAAACCAGTACAAAGTAGTTAGAAGCACAAAAAATAAAAATTATTTTAAATTTAATGTTTCAACACTCTTTGGACTTGTTCCTAATTCTTCTTTTGAAATTCAATTACAAGAAAATTAATCTGAAGGGAGGAGGGTAGGATAAATTGAGCAGTCTCCAACAGGCCTTTATCAAAGTATCATCTTCACCCATCTTTTGTATTTCTTTTGGCGCAGTTCAGCTGGTTTACTCACCTCCTGAATTCCCCATGTAGAGAAACAAGTTAATTCTTGGCTAACTTTTCTGCTTGGTAGGCTTAGCAGGTTTTCCATGCTTTTCACTTTACTGCCTTTTCCCAGACCCTTTCTATCAGAATAAACTGTATCATGCACTGCTGTCAGACAAGATGACACTCATCTTCTTTGCTCCATAGTTAATTTATGAATTTCGTATTTGAAGGGTGAAATGAATTAAGTGGTGACTTTGATAAAGACAGTGCCTCCAGGAATATGCCTGAATTCAGCTAGACCATCATCTTTTTGAACAACACTGAGGAAAATCATGAAGTTGTAGTATACTTTTTTCATTTCTTCCAAATTTGATGCAGCCCTAAAAACAACATCTCTGTAACCAATATTTAGATTTTTTTTGGTAGCTGTCATTTGCCTAATAACTCCAGTTTCTCCGGAGTTATTAGTTAACCCCCCTTAAAATTAGTGGCATGTCTGATATCTCAGACTGGTATGTCTAATAACATATAATAAGATATGTCTGTCTTTCCTAGAAACATTAGCTGAGCTAATAAAAGCGAAAATACTTTTCCCCACAAATTTTATTGTATTCAACTATGATGGTTAAGACATGTAGCTGCAGAGGAAGAAACACTTGCATTGAATTTTTTTAACATATATATATGTATTTACAACATTATTCTGATTACTATATGTAAAATTAACTGTTCTGTGCAGTAACTGTTACATAATTCAAATGCTGAGGTGACCCTGTTTCTTAACAACCACCGTCTGAGGTCTGTAATAGTATGGAAATCCATGCAATTAATGTTTTTAAAGGTGCACTGGATTTAAAATCATCTTCATTAATAGCCCAGTTTCATTCCAACTGCCTTTCATGTTTTGCAAGTATGATTAATATTTCTGCCTGCTAGAAAGATTTCTCATAACCATTCATTGCAATAAATTTGAAATGCAAAGATTCAGTTATACAGGAAGACAGGATGAAGTATTTCACCATATTGGTAAATACTCCCAAATCATGGATTTTGAATATTGGAGTTTCTATATTGTATGTAGATCAGTTTGGACTGTGGAACATGTTATATTGTTACCCTGCAGAACTGGTTATCCAGTTATAATGACTCCTGCTTCTTGCAACCAAACCACATTGGAAAAATATGTCAACGATGGTAGTGCATAAAGCCATCTACTACAACATCAACTGCTATAAGAAGGAACCTGAGGGCTGCCCAGGCTATGGCATGTAGTATTCTGAGTAGCTTTATTGAGTTTCAGAGCTTTAAAACATACTAGGAAAACCTCTTCATTGAACAGAGGATCTTGTGGCTGGTCTTCTGACAAAGGCACATTCTTTCAGGAGAAGTAAGCTTGAGCAAAAGCAAATAAAGTCTGTGGAAAATCCTGCATATCTGGCACTTAAGGAATCTTATTTTCTTGCTTCAAAGTTTAAAAAAGAAAACCAAACCAAAACATTACAAGATATTTTATTTTCCTTTTACATAGACGTAGGTACTAGAATTCCTCTCACTTTTCTCCTACACTTACCTATTCTGTGGTGTGAAGGAAACACAAATTCTAGATTAATTTGTCTCAAACATTTCCACTTAAGTGTCAAGGTATTTACTAATTTTACAGTAATTTTACTCTTGCTTATGTTAGATGAGTTTTCCAAAGTCTACAGTTATCCTTCCAATAAAAAACATCTACTATGTCACAGAAACTGGAAATTTCAATCCTCTTAGTCTTAACAGGTATTATGAGATAAGACAGCCACTTGCCAACCATTGTCAGACTAAGTCTCTATTTTTAGAGAAACTTCAAAGCACGTATTTGCTACTGGCAAAGTACTGGGTTTGTCTCATAACAAATATTCAGGGTCTTACATCAAGTACAGCAGAGTACTACAAAAGGTAATTCTGTCGCTGTGTTTTACTGATAACCCAGCTGCCATGGATTCTGGATGAGTATCAAAACTCTTCAAAATTCTGCATTGTTTTGTCATTGTTTTGGCTTGACAGCTGGGATAGTGTCTGTACCAGGTTGAAACAGCCCCCCTTCCAGAATTCCAAATATATTCTGTGCTCTTATCTGAAAGCAAGCTGCTTCTCTGCCTTATGGATATGAAACGGTTCAGATGGGAACACTCAGGGAATGCAGGAGACTCAGGGGAGTCGTGACTCCTTAAAGAGGTACTTCTCCACACGCATTCATAGAGACATTGAGCATGCAGAAGGCTGAACGTCATCAAAACAGGTAGTGCCAAATCTGTTTGATGTCACTGCCAGAGCCTCCTGCCAGCACTAGCATTTTCAGTACATCTCTGTGCTCTGGCCTGTTTAGAATAAGGTTTGAAAACAGCTACAATATTTCCTTGTTCTGAACAGTTTTGAAACACTGCAGCTTAAAAGACGTGATAGCTTCAAATAACTTCTTGATATTTTTATATTAACTGGCCCCTTGTAACAACTGTGGTTACAGAGGGCTCCATTCAGCTAAATAAAAATAGTACAATAAAAACCACTGAGACAATTTTCTTTCTTTTTTTTTAAAGTCTTTTCAGTCCTATCACTCTCATATGTTGTAGAAGCCCCAAGAACATGCTCAGTTCGCAACTCTTTCTATGGGCATTGTTTTGTATTACACCATTAGACGTTTGCTGAGAGTTTGATTCCATGGAGACATCACAGATCACCTAGTCAAATTTAAACCCATTGCCAACCACACATCAGTGTCTCCACTGTGTTGTCCAGTTACTTTTGTCATTGAAGAGTTGTAGTGACCTTTCTTTTCCAGCAGAAAGGCTAACCCCCCCATACTGTCTTCACAGACTACTACATGAATCATTCTTTGAAACAGGCAGTTAAATATCAGTGTTTCTGCTTAAATCCTTTAAGTGCAAATCTCAGTGAATGCTGTTCTTCACTAAAACCAATTTTGTTTAGACAATCCTCCTAGCCAATGTTGTTTCCTCATTTCACTATTTTGTAAAACTCCCAATAATATTCTAACTGTATATCATGGTATGGGAAATCTGCCATTTACCATAAATTACAATACCAATTAGCTCATTCTGTACCAGCAGAGTTTCAAGTTTTATTGCAATAATTCTGTAAAAATTTTGAGAAATCCTGATGGTTCTCTTTGAAATCTCTGTATCTCTGAAAACTGTATCTTCACTTAATAAAATGATCTGCTCTGGAGTCTATTCTGTTTTATTGTTGATAATTGTATTTCACATCTTTGATTCTCCTGTATCTTTTCTGTGATTTTACAATCTCAGTTACCTGGATTAGCATTTTCCAGCTTCAGCTGGGACATTGGAGAGTGTACTGAACAATGGTACCTGAGTTATTCAGAGTATCTTATTACCTGGTGACCCATATTGCATGTGTCACATGCCAGGGAAGAAAGTTGCTCAAAATGTCACTTTCTGGTCACGCTAGAAAAAAAACCCAACCATGTATGAGAGTTTACGTTTACATACCAGTCTTCACGGAATATAATGGACCAACAGCCTGCAAACTCCAGTCTTCCTTTGCTACCTGAGCCCTGCAATGTTTTCTTCCAGAAATTTCTTTTAACCTAGCGAGTCCAAGGCTTCAAAAAGCTATAAAAACTCATGTCTTGCATGCTGGGTAACAACTGTTTCAGTACTTGGTCCTGCAGTGCATTTTGTTACTCCTCACAGCTGCTACTCAAGAAAAAGAAGATGTTGTAATCCCAGTCCTAGGAGCACAGAAGGATAACCTGGGGACTGGAAAAAACTGAATTTTTGGTCTGATTATGCTGGAAGAAAAGTTGCTGCCTGGAGAATTTCACAGTAGGAACACATGGAGAAACATGGTTGAGTAACTTCTGACAGAAACATAGAATAGTGCCGTTTCAGGAAAATGAAAGGTACTTGAATGAAGGTCAAGGGCAACAACCAGTGGCCAGGAAAAGTTTGTCTAATGTACTTATATTGTAATGAGGTCACCCAAAACTTCATCTGAAAAGACAGTGTACAACAGATTGTCCACAAATACACTAGATATCGTGAGGCAAATGAAGACAGTCTGCACTCTGGGCCAATATTGAAATCTGGGGTCAAACACAATGAATTGGACAAGGGACCACATTCCAGGGACAGTGCATTAATTTTTCACACCTCCCTTCCCTGGCTACTTGACAGTACTTGTCAGAGTAACCTAATATATCACAACTTGTTCCTTACTAGCTCAGAGGAAACCTGGCAAAAAAAGCCTATGATGACTTCTGGAGAAAATAAACAAAAAGTGGCCCTTAGAAGAAATCTGTGTCCAGCCATAGATGCACACATCCAGCACTCTTAACATTACCGGCACCTTACAGACTTCATGGTGCTATAACCAAAAAAAGCCACGTAGAGTGCGAGACACTGCCATAGGGAGCAACATGCCAGAATGACAGATCCCACCTCTCCCACACACTACAGAGAGCAATGCAGTTGTCAAAATTAATCTCTCAGGTGTAAAATTTCCATTTCACCATGCAGAGATTCGTCTCAGCTACAGGCCACACCATGGACCTAGTACCCTGTAGGGCATACCAGCTGCCCACCTGGTTAGCATCCCATAGGCCAGCAAGCATCTGACCTCCAGCCGGAATAGCAGTGGGATGTTCATATCTGGCCTTGTCTGGTGCCATCTCAGAGGAGACTCTTACGGTTTGCACAGCAAGAACCGAAGCAATGACATAAGAATCAATGAGCAAAATAATCTCAGAAGACGTGGTAGCAGCAGTATGATAAAGTTTCCAGAGCATCCGTTTTCTATAACAATCCCTGGTGCAATGACATAACAAGCTATGCAAGTGGACAACTGTAAAACAATGTAAAGAGACTTCCATTGTGTGATTGCAATGGCCACCACCATTAACTTGTGTGGAAATGTACGCAGTTTAGCAATGACCAATTCAGCCCACTGGCTTGCTTTAAAACACAAAGGAAATCTGAAGCGTAGACATACCCCACAGCAATCATAGTCTATTTCTCATCCGAATTTCCAGTGGCTATTAACAACTTCAAAAGATGTTGTAAGCAACCTTGTCTCCAAGCCAAAGGTCAGGAACCACTAGTCTAGATTTTCAGTTGCAAATTTCCTTAATTTTGTGCATTTCTTTAAATACTCCCTATAGAACACATTTCACATAATTAGCACTATATATTTCTCTTTCACACTTTATCTAAAAATAAATGAATAAATAAAGAAATCACAATTCACTTCTCAAACATATTCCCAGCTAGAATTCCAAATGGTATTTTGCCCTTGGCTCTATAGGAGCATATTCCTATTATA
Organism: Gavia stellata; assembly: GCF_030936135.1. Lineage (NCBI taxonomy): Eukaryota > Metazoa > Chordata > Aves > Gaviiformes > Gaviidae > Gavia > Gavia stellata. The sequence continues at coordinate 80,833,469 of NC_082596.1, forward strand.
TCTACCACTGGAGACCTAGCAGGTACTTCAGAAATGGTCAGGGTGGATTGGGGAGAAAGAATGCATTTTTAAATGGATTTGGCTCAAGCCAAGATATTTCCTAATTCTAACGCATTGTGAAAGGAATATTTTTTGCTAGTCACCACTGCACCACAGGCTGAGATCATTCTTATTCTCTACAGGCCTTTCCTTGCCAAGGACCTGCTGTCCTTGTGTCAACTTCTCTACATCTCTGACTTTCCATGGGTTTAGACATATAGCTGGAACAGAAGCAAGGAGTCCTTGGGGAGTGAGAACATTATAGATCTGGAGGGGAGGTAGAGGCACACAGCTGTTCCCTGTGGCTCACTGACAATCCTTGAAAAAGTAAAACACCTTTAAAAAGTTTAAACTTTGCCATCCACTGGAGCACTACTGGATTTTTCAGGACAGTAATTGATAGGAGAAAATAACCTTGTCTCTTTAAAACACAGTGTAATTCATGTGGTAAAGTCAAAAACAGTCTCCATCAAGGAACCAGTTGATCTTTCAGTTGATGTCTAAATCACTACTTCTCTACAGTACACTCAGAAATGTTACTGTTTAGTGGAATGGAAAAGCATAAAGAAGATCTTAACTGCTAACTGCTGTCATCTCTGGAATTGGGTAGTGGGGGATGGGGGGAAGAAAGGAAGAAAAAAAAAGCTCGGTATCAAACATCTACCTCATTTACTTATGATTGCATGAACAGATGTTTACTCCAAGAATTGTTTACTCAACATAAGATGAAATTTACCTCATAACTTGTACTAACAATGACTGTAGGGAAATGAAATAATGTGGTAATGTATACAATAGTAAAAACAGTGTTTGGATCAGAAGAAATTGTCTCCATGCATGCTATTTAATAAAAATTATTGTAATGTAAGGCAGTGAAGTGGTGTCATCCACAAACTTGCTGAGGGCACACTCCGCCTCATCATCCATATCATTAATGAAGATGTTGAACAGGATTGGACCCAGTGTTGACCCATGTGTAACACCACTAATTACTGGCCTCCAACTAGACTTTGTTCCACTGATTATCACCCTCTGGGCCCAGCAATGCAGCCAGTCTGCAATCCACCTCACTGTCTGCTCATCCTGCCCATGCTTCATCAGCTTCTTTATGAGGATCTTATGGCAGACAGCACTGAAAGCCTTACTGAACTCTAGATAGACAATATCTACTGCTTTTCTACCAAGCCAGTCATTTTATCATAGAATGTTATCAAGGTGGTAAAACATGACTTCCCATTGGTAAATCCATGATGACTACTCTTAATGACCTTCTTGTCTTTCATGTGCCTGGAAATGTTTTTGAAGATTAGTTGCTCCATCACCTTCCCAGGGATTGAGGTAAGGTTGACCAGCCTGTAGTTTCCTGGGTCCTCCTTGCCCTTCTTGAAGATAGGAATGACATTTGCTTTCCTCCAGTCCTCAGGCATAACTCCCATTCACCACAATCATTCAAAGATTATGGAGAGTGGTGGTGTAATGACTTCAGCAAGTTCCCTCAGCACTCGTGGGTGCATCCTATCAGGGCCTATGGACTTATATACATTCAGTTTGCTTAAGTATTCTCTGACCTTGTCTTCCACCAAGGGTAGGTCCTCTTTGCTCCAGTCTTTCCTGCTGGTCTCCAGAGGAAAGTCCTATTCTTCTATTTGTTATTTAGAAAATTTATGTAGGAAAAGAGAGAACTGCCATGCATTCTGAACTCAAAGGCTTGTGTGGATATGGTTTTATGCATTTCAGATGAAGTGACCCATATATCACTCCTTTGGTCACACACAATGCAAAAATGCTAATATTCAGGTAGATGTAATTAGGAGTGCTACAGTTATTCTGGTAAAACAGATTGAAATAATGTCTCATTTTAATAAATAAGCAAGGACTGCATGAATTAATCCCACGAATGTATACATGTTGTTCTGAAGTTATATATACATCAGGCAAAGACATTCTGTACTGGGTTGGCAATGTACATACAAACCAGGAAAAGTTAAAAGCAACATGTGAGTTACTTTTAAGATGTCATATGCTTAAGGGTCGCTATTTCAGCAAAGTGAAACACAACTTATAGAGGGGTCAGACAATGCAGAACAAAGTGGAAATAACTATCTCAGTTTGCAAAACATGTCTGGAACTGCTTCTGGCTACCTGAGGGAAGAGTAGCAGGGCAAAGCTTTACTGGCTTGCAACATCACTGCTATGTCAGTGCATCACCAAGCTCTGAGAAAAAGTGTGCTGCTGCCAGATAACGTCAGTGCAAAATAACGTGCTTTGCAGAGAGCTTCAGTGTGGGTAAGCTCATTGGGAGCCTAGTGACATACAAGGCCACTGTTTGGTGCACTAATATGCTCATAGCTCAAGGCTCCATTTTGACAATCCCTCTTTACCTATCCTGTAATTTAATACTAAAAAAATTTCCCATAGTTCATAAAACTTCTTTTTTCTTGCTCTCATTTTGCTGTCAAAACCCATGGATCCTGCACAGATCCATCAAATGCTTATGTCAGCCTTTAAAGAGATGCTCCACAGAGACCATAATAGAAAAGGTAAGGAAATAGGTTAGCTCTGAGATTTTTAATTGTCTCATCTTATCCTATGCTTTCAATCCCTGCTTTAGCTAAATTCTTGCATTGTTCCCACTGTCTCCTTCTGGAAGCTTTCTTGTATTTAATTCAGCAATGCAGCTTGCACCACCCTTTCTCACCAGAGTTTGAGGAGGTCCTTGACTTCTTTCATAGTCTAGGCATTATGATGAAATTTAGCTTTTTTCCCCAGAAGTTTCTAGTGACCCTGCTGGATTGTGAGGGTGGAGGGAGAGGGAAGGGAGAGAAAGAAGTTCAGAATAGGGCCAGGTTTTGCCTGTAGTCTAACTGGAAGGAGCAAGCCTGTGAAAAGAAGTCAAAGAAGCTCTAGAAATTACTCAGCAGCTGTCCCTCCCCCATTTGAAGACTATACAATATATTAACAAACGAGAAGCTGTGTAATATGATAGATTATGAGATGAATATTTGAAAAAATATTAATTTCAGTTGCACAACATTATTTATACACATCTAAATTAATTTTCATTTTCATTAGGCTCTGAAATTTTTGACTGTGCTTTAGGAAGGTATCTGTGCAGGTATGTGCACAGTAGAGAAAGAATTTATTTTCTGTGTTACTCTAATCTCATTTATTTTTAATGTGGGTAATTTCCTTTTTTTTCTGAGTACATTTTTCATATTCTTTGCAGGAATTAAAAAGCATGTTATAGTTCAAAATAAGTTCTTCTGTCATCCAAAGAAAATATTAACGAACCTTTAAAAATGAGCAGTCAGGATAATTTTCAAACATTGGAGAACACTGGGCACAAAAACGGAGGTGTATAGTAACATTCTTATCTTCCATCTAGTGAATATTCATCAGATTTCATCAAACAAGAACCTAGATAACTGAGAAATTTCCCAAAAGACAGGAATTTTTGAACATCTTTTGGCCTTCTTCACTGAGAAATAACCAGCTGATTCTACACTTCAAAAAGTTGCCATTAAACATGACAATAGTTCAGATTTTTTTTTTTTTTGGACTTGATGATCTTGCAGGTCTTTTCCAACCTTCGTGATTCTGTGATTCTGTGAAGAAAAGAAATTAAACAACTTCAGTTTGTGACTTTTCCTGAAATGGGTGTAGAACTCCTGAAATGCCAAGAACAACATTGAAACCGCAACACAGGATTTAGGTCAAACAGTCCTCAGAATACAGGAAGTTTGGTTTGCAGCCTTACTCTATGACTTTCATGAGCAGAGGGTTGGAATACATCTGACCTCCTTAAGCCCCTTCCAGCATGAATTATTCTGTGTTTTCAATCTTTACCTTTGAGAAGAAGATGCTGATTGAGAAAAAGCAGGTTGTTCCAGCTCTAGTGAGATACCCCATATAGTAAGGAATAAGCACATACCTATAATTTCACTGAATCAACACACAATTTTAGAAAAAATTCAAACATTTGGGATTTCTCTGAACTGATACAGAATTCAGATAGAGTTAAATTAAAAGTTAAAGAGGATTGGTGCTTGTAGTGACATAGTTCATAGCTGCATCTTTGTTAAACTTTTGTAAAAGTATGAGGAAATAGTAGAACTTCCACAGAACTTGAGGATGAACCAGGTACAGGAATCCCAAAACACTTTCTTCCCAGAAGTATTCAAGAGCCACAAAAGTTATAACAGTGAAAAGAGAAAACTGTCCATTTTTTTGTTACCTTTCCAAGGAAAACTTAGAGAAAATCAATCCTGATCACAGAGGAAAAAGTCAGTCTTTGCTGTGTAACACATGTTGGTATCTGTGAGCTGGATAAAAGCTATTCTTACCTTATGATATGTTCTTTTCAGATAGAAAATCTGTGTCGTGACCAGGAAACTTCTGTGCATGTTACTTTCTTGCCATGTAGGGGTAATACCAGATTTTAGTTGATCTTCTCTTTATTTACCAGATGTTTCTTTTGTGCCTTTAAATTGTCATAGCTCTAGCACGTAATGAATATAAAATATGACTTTGATTTTGGCAGGAAATGCACTGAAATTAAAACTGTCAATAAAGGAAACTAGAAACAACAAGGGGGGCATATGTTGCGCATTATGGTAAACCACGAAATCACAGCATATATTTTTCAGGTTGTTCTTTCCTGAGATATGGTATATAAAAGGCTCACTTAGTACTGGCAAGAAGCAAGAATGACTCCGCACTGAGCTGTTCCTGATCGTCTGAAAGCCACCTAAGACTCTGAGAAGGAAAACACAAAAAGTACAACATAAAAAACCTCTGATTGTACACCAGTGTTGCAGTCCAAGCTTATATTCAGTTAGTGTTTTTCTTTAATTCAGTGTTGCACAACATCAAGAAGATGTTGAATTTCCATCAAACATCTCCTGATCAGGCTGTTCACTGTTGTAATTTACTAGCTCTTGCCCTTACTGGAGAGCTTCATGTAGCTGATGGAGGTATTCGATCTGAAAAAATATTGATGTACAGTGACTGATCTTTAAAAAAGATCTTTGACTAGAGCAAGCAAGCTCTTCAAAGACAGTAATGCTTTCTATTTTTCTTCTCATACATTATTCATGAATAATGTGCATTTATTAATTGGCTTATTACTTGAAATAATCAGACACTTTATATGGAACTGTAGGCCACAGAGATCTTCATATTACCGATATTTATAATTAGTGAAGGGACTTCATTTTTCTACTGACTTGTGATCAGTCCTCAAGCATTTAGATAGTATTTAGACACATTTGTTCTGAAAGAATGAATGAAACACTGGAGGGAGGAAGTTAGAAGTTCTAGTGAAACCTTCTGTATGAATATGCATTTTTAGAAATTTTTTTCAAGTTCTGAAAAAAATTGAGTACAATTTGTCACCAAAAAGTCATGAAAGATATGATTATATCTCTGAAGAATATGTATAGATTAAAGTTGTGGCTTAAGAGAAATCTGTAGGAAAATAATCATGACTTCAGCAGAAGCCAGGCATTTTTAAAATTTAAACAATTGTAAAGATTTACTGTGATTTACCATGTCAGCTGAAGTACATAATATGGTCAATACTGAGAAGGAAGTTTGAAAAATGATATCTGAATATCTTTTAGCTACTTTATTCTGTGCCATTTTTGCTCAATTGACAGAATTCCTCAATAAAACATAAGATTAGACTATGTCATACAGATGTGAGGGAGTATTTAAAACGAATGTTCCATGTTGCTGAAAAGCTAAAAATTTTGGTCCAACAAAATAACAAACAAACACAGTCAAATACAGCAAAAAGGGGGCTGGGTGTGGAATCTGTAAATTAATATGTAGGCATGGATTATGCATGGCTTGCAAAAAGCAAACTAGCAGATTTCCATATTGAGTTACAAAGCTTTCATTATTTAAAAATTGTAAGATATGAACTTTTCAGTCACATGATCCAATGTAAAGGTTGTAAGGAATGTTTTTAAACAATTCTGACCTTAGGTACTTGGAAAGTAAGTAATTGCATTGAGTGCAGGTGTCAAGGTTTTGGTAGCGGCGGGGGGCTGCAGGGGCGGCCTCAGTGAGGAGAGGCAGCCAGGGCTGAGGGAAACGGTGTGAGGAACAGCCCTGTGAGCCCCGAGGGGAGAGCTGGAGGAGGGGAGGAGGTGCTCCAGCAGAGATTCTCCTGAGGCCTCTGGAGAGACCCAGGTGGGGCAGGTGTTTCACTGCAGCCCCTGGAGAGGACCCATGGTGGAGTGGGTATCCACACTGCAGCCCCTGGAGAACCCCACTGTGCAGGTGGATATTCCCTGAAGGAACATGGCTCCTGGACAGCTCACGGTGGAGCAGGTTGATACTGAAAGATTGCAGCCAGTGAGAAGTATCCTGACTCTCACATCAAAGGTCTAAGTAGCACATCCTGGTTTTGTCAGAGTTTAAGAAAAGGAGAAAAATATAACTCAGTCATTCTTTTGGTATGACTTAATGGTGTCTGTTATTCAATGGTTTCAGGACCATCTAAGCAGAAAGTGAATAATTATTCCTTACTAACTTTCTCTATATTATTCATTATTTTATGACATCCCTCAGTTTTCTGCTGTTTAGACAGAAGTATTGCAATTGGTTTCTTCTCTTCTGTGGAAAGCACTCGATACTTCTGACCCTCCTTGTTATCTTCTCTGTAGTCTTGGACAATGTGGAAGTTGGGCAATCAAGGACCTCAAGCAGTACACAAGATGTGGTAGCAATGAATTTATACAGTGGGATACCCCTATTTTCTGTTTTATTCTCTACAATGATTTTGAACACCCTGTGAGCAGTGACGTGATATCCACAATGATTAAGATCTTCTTCCTAAACAGTGGTAGCTACTTTTGAACCACCATGGTCTGTGTATGGTGTTGTTTGTGCTCCATGTTTTATTTTTCTTATGTGGATATAGAATTTCATTTGCAATTTTTATTCAGCATCATAAGACCCTGATGCAGTTCTTCAGAGTCAGTTTTAGTTCAGACTGTGATGAGGGTGATTTTTTTACTGCAAACTTCATAACCTTGTTACCCACCCTCTTTATCAAGCACTTATGAATATCTTAACTGCACCGTTTCCTCCTGCTCCCTCACTATTATTGTCTCTCCATGAGGCAACCTTCCCTGCTCAGCCAGTGCAACAGAGTTTCTAAAGAGAAGAGTAAATATTTACTGTGCTACTGAAGGCCCATGGGATTATTCCTTGAAAACTGTGAATTACTTGCTCGGAGGCACTCTGATAAGACAGTGAAATATCTACCTTATCAAGGCTACAGGTTTTGGCCTGCATTTCTTTAAGACTGTAAGAAATTCTTCTGCATACATCAGCATTCCAAATACGCAAGGTATAACATTTTTATGAAAGAATTTATTTTTTTCAGAACCTGTTCTTCAATAATTTTCAGAAAAATATAGATAATATTACACTTTTTGGATACACTGGTGATATAGATACTAATTAAGAGAAACACAACAGTATTTTTTACTCATATCTTAGAGGGATCCCTAACACAATTACCATCAGAATAAGAAAATAAACTAATAGAATTAAAATACAGAACTTAAGCACATGTGGAGATGAATTAAATGCTCTGCTGATCTTAACTGGGTATCTAAACCTTCCAGAGTAACTATGGTTGCAATATATGAAACATCTAAAGTAAAAACATTCAATCACTTATCTATTGGACTATGATCTATGCAGGGAAAGGACGTGAGTTAACAGATCCCTTTCTTACAAGATTGTCTCTGTCAGTTTAAACCTCGTACTCTGAAATTCACTGAATACTGGCCAGTCTCCAGGAATCGCCCTTCAAAGGAAACCTTAGGGCTTTCTTTAAATCCAAAGAAAACCCCAGGATATTGCTACATTTCTTTTCCAGGTAGAACCAAAGAATTGCAAGAAGAATCTGTTTATACTACAAAATCTCTTTATACAGCAGAAAAAGCTCCACATTTATTTGAAAGAATAAATATTAACAGTAGCATATTCTGAGCTGCTTAACAAGCTTATTACTATATCATGCTCTTACAAATAATGTTGTGCTGTATCCCTAGGTTCAACTGAGTAGCATTCAGTGGAGGACTCAAAAAATCTTTCCTTCTTTCTTTCCCTCTTCTCCTTAGTCCCAGGGATGAACTTGACCACAAAATGCAGTGTTTGTCCTATGGTTAGGCAGAATTACTTTGAAGAAAATGAGACTTTGCACAGATTCAGGAACCTTCCACATTGAGGACAATTCTGGATCAAAACATTTTCCTGACTATATGTTGCACATAATTTACATCAGTGTTTTAGCAAAGAAAACTTTTTCATTCCCATTGCCAATTGTCAAAGCCAGATACTCTTTTTATCTTCCCTGGTATGCCCTTTGTCTGAATTTCCATAGCAAAATTACTTTGTTAATGATTTATGTAGAATAACTTAATAACTAAAAAAATTACATAAATGGAGGAAACACATAGCAAGAATGATGAATTCAAAGGATAATATGAAATACAGTAAACTGAAGTTCAAATATTTCAAATTTGAATGCCTGACAGAATAATTTGGATTCCACATGAATGGCACATGCTTTGGTGACTCATGCTATAAGGGGCTAATACAGTTACAGTAATTTGGCTCATGGTGAGAATCCATGGCTTTGAGCTGTTAATCAAAAAAAGTACACTTCAGTAATCTTAAAGAACAAGTACTTTCAAATTGATTTCTAAAGACAAGCTACCACATTAACTGAACAATACTACATGGAGCTGTCTAGGTACCTAAAAAATATCTGGTCAGTTTCTGTCTTTAAACCCAGTTATTTAAAGAGCAAAAGAAGCACAAACATAGTGATATTTTACAGTAGGTAATTAATCCCAGGGGCCTTTCTGTGTGTCAGAGCAACAATGCCAACCATAAGAGCTCAGCATTCTAATTGTAATTTTTTTTTCTCATTGTTGTTTTAGGAAATAGCTGTCAGAGAAAATTTTATTTTACAAAAGAAATCCTATAACGTCTTTCTAGCTTTAAAGATATTGCTTGATGATCTTAAAGGTCTTTTCCAACCTAATCGATTCTATGATTCTATATTCATTCATACCTAACAGATGACTGGGACTAACAGGCGTAACTGAACATGTATATGATTTTGTGAAATCTGTTCAGGAATATTTTTAGAGCTTTATTGAACCACAGTCTGAAAAGTCCAAACTGTTGAATTAGTTGGAAAAAAAAAAAATCTCATGTTTGTAGCATGTTAAAAAACCAGTGTATATCCTACCCTTGGGACAGAATGGTAGTATGAAAGATAAAAGCAAGCTTCTGAATTGTTCATCTAAACGCATCTGTTTTCAAGTGCTTACGTAGATAAAAAATGACATCACACGGTACATATTGTCTTTGACTGAATCTCCAGGAATGGTGAAATACCATTCCACTTGTAAATCGCCTGAGTTAATCACCCCCTAAAAGTCAACAGGGGATGTTAAAATTCCTTTTGGTTGTCTGCATTCTGAACAAGCAGCTACTCGTATAATCTTAGGTGCAGTAGCACTGTCATGTGACATGATGATAAAATTAGTCAATCTGCCCTCTTTGCCAAGAAGAAAATATGCCCATTGTGCAAGTGACTTTCAGTTCTAATTGTCATCCTTAATGAGTAAGGATTTACAGATATGTTCACCTATGTACTTAGAGAATAAGGGGGAAAAGTTTAGACTTAAAAACTGGAGTGGAATTATTTTTTTTTAAATCTTGAATAATGAGCACTTTTAAACTTTTTTGTTTTAACCAGAACTGAAAGTATTGCATGAAGATCTTCTGTTATTTCTATCTCACCTAAAGTTAGAAGACATTGAAATTTTCAGAGAAAAGTTTGATCGTGATCTACTGGCAGACTAAATGCTTAGAAATGAATCGGAGTATTTTCTGATTTTCTCCTCGCTCTGTAATAATGCCTGGCTACACAATTAATCTTGTTTTCTGAAGCCTACCGTGCTCCCGGAAGAAATTTTCTTTTCCCCCTGTAAATGGAACATCTGATTCCTGCATGTATGAGAATCACCTCAGAAACACCAGTACTTTTGATTCATCAGTTTTGAGAAAAGAATTAATCACGTCCAAAAGATGGCTGGAATCAACAGTAATGCTATTTCAGCAGAAAAAAACTGGCCATGATATTCAAAAAAATTTGTACATGGGGTCCTGAAGACAATAATTGAAAACTGCTGGTGATAAAATATAGCCTTTAATTCATCAACCTGCGTCATTATGTTATAGAACATATTGAAACACAAGGTCAAAAATAAATGAAAAAGAATGGAAAGCATGTAAAGAAGATACTTTGTAATGAGTGCACTTGGTATTTAGACATATTAAAGATAAAAACTGTCTCCACTAATTAACAATAAGGATTAACACAAGGATGAATTCTAGGAAAATAGAATAGAGTGCCAAAATAGTGTCCTAAGGCTGACCTGCCTCATTATAATGTGAAAACCACACCTCCTAGCTAGAAAACGCCCCCAACGCAAATAAGCCCCCTACTCTCTGGGCATGCGTAGTGAATTAAAAGAGAACTGTATCTTTAAGATGAAGTAAGAAAGGTACTAACCAATAGTTAGTTAAGGGGTGGCACCAGTAGGCGTAACTAACTTTGTTAACTGTTTTAAATACTTGTCATGATTTCAACCTGGTGTGCATGCTTGGAGGAGAAATCCCCCATGCACCCAGTGCTGCAATAAACCAATGTCGGCTTTCTAAACTATCATTTGGTTTGGAGAGTTTTCTTGGTTACAATTTTTGGTAACAATTAGGCACTCTCCTAAACAGCAAATTTGGGGAATGGTGCCCATGACAGCTTTTAAATGGGATGATCCCTCTGGTTTTGATAACAAGGACTGCTTTCATAAATTTAAACTTTCATCCTTAGGAAGTCTGGATTGTTTGGGCCGAGGTCATTGGTAAATGCTTAATAAATTACTTCACTCAGTGCATAAGGAATTTGCAGTGACTATGATTTCCGGTGGAGCTGAAATCACAGCTCTGATTTCAACTGGAATAAACACTTCAGGACAACCTTTGTCAACAAAATGCTCTCCTGCTTATACCTGTGAGCAGCGTACTACATTTCTAAAAATTGATCAGCTCTCCTTGTCTTTACAGGTTAACTATTTCCTACTAGCACTTTTGTTCACTGGAATGACAATAGGCATACTTTTTCCAAGACATTCCAATGTCCTTCCAGACAAGCACTCCAAATACAACCAATATCCTTTGACAAATTTCCTTATTCCAAGATATAATGATGTAAGCTTATTTAACATTTAATTTAGCAACTTAAATAATTAGGGCAGTAAAAGTTTCTATTTAAGGAAACAAACTTTTGGCATTTTCTTTTTCCTAGTACTCATGAAAGCATGAACTGAAAATAACAATGATAGGGCTTAATAGAAAGGAAGTGTTGACACAGATTCTAAAACCCCAAAGAAACAAGAAACACTGAACATGTCAATTTACTGTACCAATGTTTGCACTGGACTGCTCATGTGTAACATGCCCAGAGAAATATTCAATTTTAGCTGCTTATGTCTCTAAGGTTTCTGAGTTAGTCATAAGTCCTGGCAAAAATTACAGCATCCGAAACTGAAATATCAAAACAAATCTAATAATTTAAAAAATTCAATATTTTGGTTTTTTGACATTTTCCTTCTGGCTCCAAAATAAAAAAAATGTAGGTTTTAATAAACCGTTCTCATTCATTTGCATGTCACTGAAGCCTGAGAAACTGCTCCCACAATTACTACTGAATGAACGTACAATGGAAATTACCTGTTCTAAATGTAGAGAATGACTGCTAAACTTCCACTGTTTAATGCTCACAGCAATCACTTGTAACTCCTGTTCACCACTGTTAAGTCCTGAATCAGTGTGCATTTCAACAAAGGTTAATAGTTTTCTCACAGGAGCTAACCCTGATGGGTTTGTTTTCTGCTGATTTTAGTCAGCCAGAGAATCTTGTTGATTAAATGCTGAAGTACCACAAAATAGGGTTGAGTCTTATGCAAGGTAACTTCTTTGACTTTTAAATTATTTGCAATTGTGTTAACAGCTTCATTTTGAACACATTGGTGTCCTGTGGGTGAGCTCAAGAAACTGAACGTTGCCAGTAAGAGCTTGAAAGTTTTGCAGAGACTTAGTAGTTTCTTAGCAGAACTACCTTTGCAGTCCCCAGTTTAAGCTGACCAGAAACTTCTGAGCTGACTGACATTTGCACATTGCACTGGTAACACCCCTGCAATGCGTGTTAGCCACTTGCAGGCTTCTTGGGAAGTGTTTGCTTGTGAGCATAGAGCATTACTCAATAACCAGTCCTACTCTCAACAACAGAAGTATCTGGAGAAGGATTCCACAGGATGCTCAGAAGCCTCAGCTAAAAGATAGTAAAGGAGTGAAGCAAATGACAAAAGGAAGAGAGTTACACCTCTATGACAATATAGCAAAGCAAGTACCAAACCACTGATTTTACATACAGGAGCTAGAAGCTCATCCCATTGTTAAGGGATCATTCCTACTTATGCGGGTGAGTGTGTGTGTGGGAGGGGGTGGTAAGACAGAGAGAGGAGTGGAGGCAGGGAGGAAGCTGTCTAATAAACCTTACGAGTTAGGATCCTAACTCCCGACTTCTGGATAAGTCTAAGAATGCCACGCTGAACACAGTGACAAACTTGGGACTGAAGGGAAATCCCAGACCTGAGTCTCCAGCGGTGGCACGGTCACGAGTGTAGTAGGTTTTATTGTCTATGTAAAAACGGAACAGAAGGGGAGAGTGGGAAGTGTGGGCATGATGTGCTTGAGCAGTGGCTTTAGTCTGTACATGATACTCAGATGCCTATCCTGGAATGTCAAATTATTGCAGTGCTAGTTCAATTCAACTTTTTTGTTCTGAGCTTTTTTTTTCCTTCTCCAAAGAAGAATCTTTCTTTCCAAGATAATCCATTTGTTTCACACACATTCATAGCCTTTCTCAAAGGTTCATAATCAAGAAACAAATCATAAATTAAGTGAAGTGAAATATCAGCTTACTGGCATACAAAATTGGAAAACAAGTAACTTATGTTCTGCTTTATCCTTGAAGGAACAGAAGTCATGGTGATTTACATACTTAATTTTTTGACCAATTCTATTCTACTGACTCTCACCTGCTGCAGCCATATTCTCTGTGCAAAGTGATGAAGTGATGTTAATGGTGAAAAATGTGGCTGAAGTGGCAAAAATAGAGAAGGTAGATCATATTAACAGCTCAGTAAAATTGCATACATCCTGAAACTGCCTTGTAGTTCATGCTCTCTCTCCCTGGCATTGTCTTGCAATCTTGACTGGGTTAAAATTTTTGTATGTATATGTATCACCTATTAACTGTTTCTCTGTCTTTATTTTTTAAAAATCTAATAGCTTTCCCCTGATTTTATTATGACAGGCAGAGATTTAGCTTCTGTAATCTAAATTTAATGTATTCTGAATTACGGAGTCCAAAGAAGAAATGAAGTGAAAGGAAATTACACTGTGAAGTTCCGCTGGTTTTTTTTTGTGTTGCAGGCATCCTGATCTTGGAGTTCTGTTCAGTCTGACTGCTTTTGCTGCCACTTTCTGGACTGCTATATTCTAACAAAAATTAAATCTCATCAGATTTCCTCTATTAATCATTTCCTTTAATTGCTTGATGTGAACTGAGAATCTGAAGAGGTTCAACTGCATGCCCTAAATTGTTTGGGGCCCGAAGACCATTATCAGAGCATGCCATATAAAAACCTAGATTATGATTTTTAAAATATATATGTATTTGATATTCAAGACCGTATCTGTATCTCCAGTCCTATGTGGATATAATATTACTTCAGAAATTGCTGTGATATTAGATTTCTGATAAGACTGGGAAGACGCTTTCATTTCAGTCCAAAGTGCCACAGGTAACACTGATTTACCAGAAATAATCTTTCTTTCAAGGGGGTACCAACAACAATGCACGATAATTACTTGAATTTTGCTAATCATATTACTGTTTTTTAAATTATGAAAGTTAAAAATTTGTACTCTGAAGGACTGATATTTAAACATTCACACAGAGAGAATATATGTGTATATACACATATATGTTATACTTACATCATACAAGACATAGCCATAGCATATATGTAAGATATACACAATACCTGTGTACACATATATCACATACATGTATCATATTGAACATATATTATACATAATATATATGATATGTATAAAGTAAATACTATTTGTAAAAATGTTTTTCTTCTGAATTTAAAAAAAGTGTCAGGATTTCAAGTTTTTTATAAAATGAAAAAATACATACATGTAAAAACATGTATCTATTTCATGTGTTTTCCAAACTTCTTTGTTTTTTTCCCTAATTACTCAATATAGGATTGTTGTGTGCTTAATTTTTCTTCCTAAAAGACATATATATCTTTTCAGCTACAATTATTTATGACTAGAACTCGAGCTTATAACTGGCAATTATTTTGATAATCAGAAAAATAGATATTATAATAAATTTAAATGTTACTTGAAAGTTAATATTGCAATTGATATTCTCTTCACTTTGCTATCTGGTAGCTTGTTTTCTCATTAGTTATTCTAACTGACTATTTATGATAGCTACTGTAAAAGAATTGCAATTTAAAAAAATAATGCAAATAAAAGGGCAATTCAAAACAATTTCCTATGCCAATAAATATTAATACATATAAATACATATAGAGCAGGTATATATAGGTGTGTAGCATTATTTCCTCTCCTCATATGCAGAATAAGTGAGGAATTGTTTATAGGGATGTAAGACCTTCCACATTATTCAGACTTTCTGCATAGACTATTTCAAAGAAAATTATGAAAAAAAATGTTAAAGAAAAGCCACGACTCTCTCCTTGTGATGACTCTGTCTCACCCATCAGTGAGACTGAATGCTGGACTCTCCATTTCAGGAGAATGCCAAACTAGGCAGGTCAAGGCCCTTGAATGCCCTTGGGAACTTGATCTAAGCTGCACTGCTCTGAGCAGTGAGAGGGACCAGATGACATCCAGATGTCTCTGGCAACCCAAGCTCACCCAAGACTCTATTCTGTGGCTCTCAGGAGAGGCAGCAGGACTCCTTGCTGAGCTGGAGACTGAGCAAAGCCTAGCAAATACAATCTTCACAACTGAAAACATAAACTACTCAGGATGATGACAGGCAAGTCTCCATAAAGGAACCATCTTTGCCAGTGCTACACTGACAGAACTCAAGCAGCTGGTCTTCAGCATATAGATGTACTCAAAAGAAATGACTCTGCTATGTAGAGACAATACATCAACTCTTTTGCTTTAAGAATAGCAGTTGACATACCAGACTCTCACATCAAAATTTTTTTCTCAAAAGGAAGCCATGACAAGTTCACACTATACATTAACGATAAGCAGTGAATATTTACTGGGGCACAAAAGTGCAAGGGAAGGAGTGCAATCCAAACCTCTTCATACATAGGCTGTGAGCTTTGGCTTTGTAATGCAAGCAGCTGAGGTAAAGATGGATGAGGGGATGGGTGCATTCTTCTGTGTTTCCAGATATTGATCAGGAAGAGGAAGCCTTTTTTATGTCTCCTCCCAAACACATCCAAAGAAAAGTCACCAGCACCAGCCACTTCCAGACTGAAAATCCCACCTTGTGTAACACCGTGTGTACTATAGGGAAAGGGAAGGAAGAGAAGAAGATTTTACACTAGAGTGGAGTTCATCTACTGGGACCAAGACCGTTGCCAGGAGCATATGCAGGAAGAGCAGTGAGCTGAAGGGTGGGATTTTTCTAGTGTGGCTTTTCCTGAAGTAAGAAGGAATTTGGGACTGACATCTTCTGTGGTAGGTGTTTGCCCCATCACCCTTCTCCAGAACCTTCTGCATTTGCAACACCTGTGGTGGTAATATGCCCAAGATAAGTAAAAACCTCCTCCCGCCTTGCTGCTGGTAAATGTTACTATGCTGAGGCACGCCACGTTGAGAAGGCTCTACCGGAGCTCACCTCTCCAGTGCTATGGTGCTACAGACATCGTGGCCAAGATCAGAAATGTAACCAGGGTCTGGAAAATTGGTGGCTGCCACCTTTGTTGTTGATAAATTTTGTTTTGATGATTTGAATAATTTTATAAGGAAAGGTTGTTGTGTTGTCCCTGATCCTTTTTTTTTTTAACAAGTAGAATCTAAAATTGATGAATGTTTCATTAAACTCAGCGTATGGTTGTGCAGTTCATCAATCCCAGTGTTAATATTTTCAGTCGAGAAGGCAGGCAGGGCTCAATCCCAACTCCAAAAGGCTTTATAAGTGAAAAGAGTTATCAATACTAGCTTTGACTCTTCCCATTAGGAAAGGAATTTATGGTTTGTTCTAGGCTCCTGGCTTCTGCAGAGTACATACCCTAAGATAAAGGCCAAAATTCAGGAAACAACATGACACTGGGAGGAGTGCTTTTAAAAGGGTAAACTGTAGGTGTGAAAAAAAAGGCACGTTGTCTGCCAGAAGACTGGATGGAGGAGAGAAAGAGAGCAAGAAGTAGTCTAACACGCTTTCCAAGCAAGGAGAGAAAACTAGGAAGTAAAGCAGAATTTTTTCTTTTATTTTTTGGTCCAGACAGCTTAGCTATTACAGTGGTTGAAATGCCTCTGCTGAGCTGGGCGTGTGGCAAGCTGTGAGCCATGGGTGGACGTGAGAGTGGAGCCAGGCTGGGCTCAGCAGTGCCAGAGAGCCCAGCCCTGCAGGGAAAGCTGCAGCATCTTCCATGCACAGTTTGTACAAGGTCTTGAAGGATGCAATGCTTTTTTAGTACACTGGCATGTGGCAGGTCCTTCAGGCTTCTCCATCTTATAGCCAGCTGGCCCAGTGCAGTCATGACTCTGCAAGACTTCAGTGCTAAAGTAAGGGGACATACCAACTATCAGGGCATAAGTGCTGTCTCCAGCAATATTGAGCTGCGCTCTGCTCCATCCTTCGCGGGAGTAGGAATGGGATGCTACCAAACCCCAGTAGGACCAGGTAGAGTTACAGACAGTGAAGCACATATTTGTTTCTTCCGCATACTCACCCTTATGTGGGATGGACACTCCCTATAGAGCAACAAAGTTTTCCACCCAGTGGAAAAATGACTTGGATTCCGCACAGATCCCAGAAACACAACTCAGATGGTGATAACACTTCTCAGTTGCAGAAGCAGCAGAAGCAACGGCACCTTATCATTCCAACAAGAGCTAAACAGACGTTGCAGCCAGAAAATGACATGATAAAAAGTATTTCTTTTGCTCTCTAAGATCATGGTAACATGATGTTTTCATGGATGTTTTGGAAGGCTTATTATCATGCTTCAAGTTAGAGATTCTGGCTAGAATAAAATATTTTTTATACTGAAAGATTGATGGCATTTTTCTCCAATTGACCTGCTGGCTCTGAAAACATTGAGCATAATGTACTGCTATTTTCATGTAGCATGATTACTATGAAGCAAGTATTGGAAATTTGTACAAAATACTTGCATTCAGTAATAGCTAAAATAGGATTTTCTTTGCTATTATAATAAAAGACAGTTGAAGTTCCAGTGTATTATTGTAGCAGGGGCTTATTTTTAATTTATGATGATGCAATTTATTCTTAGACCGCAGTACAGTGCAATTTCTTGGAGATAAGTTGAAGAATTAGAAAGTTAGGCAGAAAAAATATGTCTTTGTTAAGGTGAGAACAGATGATACAGATAATTTTCAGGATTAGCAATGCCGAGGAAATCGTGTCAGAGAAAAATATACTAATATTGAGTTAATTTAAGATGTTTGAGATCTTAAAGATGTACTAAGATCTGTGCTGCTTCATACATTAAAAGTATGCAATTATACCTCAACCTTATTTCATAGAAATATTCCAAGACACAAGATATTGTCAGAGAAAAATCAAGTTATGAGGTAAATGAGCTCCCATCTAGGAAGCAGCAAATAGAGATTAAACATCTCAATGAAGCATAATTAGCAGACGCTTATAAAAAAGCTGTGAATAAACTTGTAATTCTGACCCCGTTAAAGTGAATAGAATTTTGCCATTGACCTTTGTATGTATTATTTTTTCCCTAAAAGCGAGTCACAGAAATTATTTAGGAACTTCATTTAAAGATCTATCAAGGAAAAAAGTTTATAATTTGCTAGTAGACCATTTAAAAAAATACATGTTTATTCATTAAGGAAATAATTTATTGCATCTCACTTGCATTTCAAATTTAGGTTGCCTTTTTGAAAGTTTCACCTTTGTTAGCTGAAATTTTCTTTCAAAGATCTCCTCTTTCACGCTGCCTGTCATCAAGGTAGTTGCCACTTATTTCAGGTTTTGAGAGTTCTGTAGACACGGAATTGTTTTTAAGGCCCAGATCTCATTTCTACATTACATTACATCTGTTCAGTGTGCTGAGAGGAGGGAAATGCCATTTTCATGTAGCTTAAAGGAAAACTGCTCTCATTCCATGAAGTCCAGCTTTCTGAAAGTTCACACATTAAGAATCATTTGTCATCTGAGATACAGAATGACATTAAAAAAACCAAGTTTAATATCAGTTGGTATTGATGAATGGCCATTTTGTAGGCAAGTAATGTGTGCAATATATCTCAGTGCAAGAAACTACACAAATTTTTCCAGCATTATTTTTCTTACGGCTTTAAAAGAAGAAAAAAGCAGTAGACCCCCTGAGCGTTTTCATCTTAGGGAAGTTTATTGCATAATAATTGGCTGTGAAGTTCCTAAGTGTTCCTCTGAAGCATTGCTGTAGACAACATGCTGGACTGGATAGCTGCTTGATACCATTTAGACTCACCCCCTCATAAGTTTGTATGTGAACAGTGTTCTCTCTAAACTTTCTTAGGAAAAGGTCAGGATCAAACCCACAACATTACATGCACACCATTTTATATGCTGATTAAAGAAGTGACTTAACAGTATAGAAAATCTGCGTCAAATATTTTTTGAGTGGGGATGGTGCAATGAAGTTTTTGAAAAAGTTAAGATTCAAGTGATTTAACTGCAATTTAATTTAGAGGTAGATTAATTTCTGCTATCCTCAGAGTAAGCATAAATTATGAAGTATCCCAAAGTCTGATTTTATATGATCGTTAGAGGTGGCTTTACACTGTATTTGTAATTGCTCTCTCTTTGAAATTCTCATGCATAAGCCTTACAAACATTTTAATTCATCTGACTTAAAGCAAGAGGTAAAAACAATACAGAAAAACTAAAAAAAGACACCCCACTTGACAGCTGAAAAAACCTGTGAGATACATATATGGAGTTTTATTTTGGGGCATTACTGCTACTGCGAATATTTAAGATGGATTAACTGGAAAAAATAAAGTGTTTTCACAGGGGCATGTACAGATTTATGGCTCTCTTTAATCTGTCTGGCGAACAAGTATAGCTTTTAAAAAATGCATTTAGATACACATTAAAGTTCTGTGATTTAAAAACTTTGACCGTAATTAATTAATTAATTTTTGCCCAGGACCATAAACTCAGGAGACATAGGAAGGAAGTCTAGAAAGAAGGATTAGCAAGATAATGTCTTTGAGAGGAAAAGAAAGGTTATTAGCAGGATGAAGAGGCTGGGAAAGGAGCTGGCTTAGTACAATGGGAATCTGTGAAAGAGAATAGGAATGTTACAGATGAAAGTATGATCTGTGGTAGGGTGATGTTGGTGAAGGAAGCGAAAGCATCAGTACTGAATGGCAAGATGTGGATAGAAGAAATACCAGATTAGAAATTATGTAGGAAACAGGACCTGTAAGAACTTTCAACTGGAACACAAATGAATAACAGAGGAGCAATTCTGGCGTGTTACAATTTATCCCTGAACTCTGCAAATCTACTCTTCTCATTGAAGACTGATTTCATTCTTATATTTCTGTGAACAAACATTCAAAAATATTTGGCAAAATATTCCATACATTTCTGTTTGTAAATATCTGACAAAACAAGTTTTTAATTTCATTCAGTGATAATGCTTTTCGCCCTCTTCTTCTCAAATAGTTCATGAACATCCTTCCACATTTTTATTAAAGACTGCACTGTGTTAGAATGTGTTACTGCTTTGAACACTGTTCTGCTTTATCAGCCATGGTCAGCATTTTCAGAAATTAGTATCTCCAGAAAGTATACTAAGTTGATATTCAGCCTGAAAGTTTCTCAAAAAATACTGAATCCCTCGCAACTGCCTTCAATGACAAGTCCTCTGCAAAGCAGAAAAATAGACAGTGGCACAATTTTGAAAGATGTAAGATTCATTTAGATGTCAGGAACTTAAGTAATATTTTTAGAATTGCTGTTTGAAAGTAACAACGTTTTATATGCATATATAGACACACACATATGCATATACCCATGCTATCATGTTTTCAGTTAGTGTGCTCGATAATTGTTAAAAAGGTGTAAGTTCTACTTGTATACTTAAATCTCAGCTGTGATATATGAGAAACAGACATTAACTATCTGATGATCTGATTTTTCTTGTTAATAGGTATAACACTTAAACTGAAAATGAATATAATTTTTACACCTGTGTTTTCAGCACCTCTGTTCATCACAGGTGCTGCTGTCACATCTGCGTCACTGCTGCACATAAAGTTGATCAACTGGTTTCAAGGCATCATGCTTTATAGACATGAATTGGAAATGTTTAAGTAGACCAGACAGAAATCATTGTGTTTTGACAAATAAACTACCTGACAGAAGCCTGCAGACTGAAGTGTAACCCTAAGGGCCCAGGCTGCAGATGAGTCAACCAATACTGTCAAGTGACACAGCACTACTGGTGGATCAGAAATGCATAGCAAGTCAGAGATAGCAACTAATACTTTAGAGGTATTATTTTGAATTAAGATATATTTTAACGGAATTTAAGTGGTACTGGAAAGATATAATGGTAGCTGGTGGAGTTGAAAGCAACTGATTCCTGTTGTGTGGCATGTGTTCACTGTATCTTCTGTCCACTAAGAATTGAGTGACTGGTACCAGACAAAATGCAGTTTCTTGAAAATATTTACGTTGTATACTTTTTGTAGTGGAGTTTTAAATGGGCTTTTACCTATCCTGTGCCTTTACACTTCTCAGAAACTATTCATGGTATTATATTTCTGTCAGGTATCTGTATTCTCTCTGCTGAAGTTTCAGAACATGCCTCAACTATTTTACAAAAGCAAGATTTTGAGAGATGAAGTACTCCTATGACATTTGACTGAGCTAAGACACTGAGCTTTATGGAAGAGCTGAAAATATATCTGACAGATTTCGTCTTCATATCTGGTATCTACATCAACAGTATGTTTGGCCTCTGGAATCTGTGTTTCCTTGGTATTTTGCAGCATGCTGAACAGAAAGAAAGACACAACAGAAGGCTGACCTCCCCCTACTCCTGTTCTGGTGATGCATATGCGAAAGGCCTAGGATACTCAGTTTAAACCAGATGCATTCAGTGTATTTGCTAATGCAAGTCTCTAAACAATTCTGAAGATAATCGTTGCATGGATTATGATATTAACTTCAAAACTGAGTGAATTCATCTGAGTTTCTCTTCCAAAAGTGGTTTTTATTAGTCGATAAACAAGGTGCACTGGAAATTATTCAAAATCACAATCTTAACACTATTTGTTAAACATATGGATCCTTCCTACTCATTTCCTTGCCACTTTACTGACAATTTGATTATGCAATGGAAAATTGTTGGCAATAGAGGAAACCTTGCAAGTACATCTCAAACCTCACATGGCTTGTCTTTTAGTATATAGATTTAAACCAGCAGCTACTCACTACAAAATGACAGTATCCAAAATATAATCCTGATTTCGATGTAAAATGGTGGTTACTTATTACTATTGGAAATGGAATAATTTTTTCAGGACCCTGCCCTTTGGCTGCTGCTTGGTTATGCACCTTCTGGATTTCAATATGCAATGAATTTGAGATTAAAACTGAGTATAGCATTGTTTTTAAAAAATGGTAGTCTGTGTGTCCACTTGAGGAAATTCCACACCTCTTCTGAAATTTTATATTCTTCCCCTTAGTTCAGCATATGAGGAGAAGGGAACAAAACCCTGTAAGGACAAGTAGTGGTAAACTAGCATGTCTTATAAGGTACAACTAGGATGGGAGTTTAAAAAAAAAAGTTGATCATGGAAAGCAA
Organism: Gavia stellata; assembly: GCF_030936135.1. Classification (NCBI taxonomy): domain Eukaryota; kingdom Metazoa; phylum Chordata; class Aves; order Gaviiformes; family Gaviidae; genus Gavia; species Gavia stellata. The sequence goes on from NC_082596.1 coordinate 80,855,752, forward strand.
GTGAAAGGTATTCTTAGGTTTCTTCAGAGTCAAAACCAGCACAAAATGCATCAGCTGTAAGTAAAAGAGAATCATTCAAAATCACAGTAGCTCGAAGAGAATCACTCAAAATATCATTTTGAAACTGACAGTTATTTTAGCATTTTGTTTTTTTGTATGATGCTATGATGATACAGGCAAGCACATTTAGCAGTCAGGCAACTCACTAAGATCCTGCAATCACATGCATCCAGCTGAGTCCCTTCATAATACTGATTAAACACCCTCTTAAAAATAGATTTTTGGCCCTTTTTCTCTGATCTGAGAGCTTTTTCAGGACGTCTTTATTCTGATGGTTAGGCGTTTTGCAATATCTGTGCTAAATTTAATTATCACCAGTCCTTCCCATTTGTGCTTGTGCCAACACTGATATTTAGCTTTAACATCTCCTCTCTTTTCTAGGAGCTTCCTTATTATGTTGTATTCCAAGACAGTAATCATACTCCTTTTCAACCTTTATTTTGCTCATACAAGCAAGCTGTGCTCTTCTACCAGAATCCTCTCCAAGTACAGGCTCTCCATTCCCCTGATGGTCCTCATTGCCGTTCTGTGTACCTCTTCCCATTTTGGTAATTTTTTCTTGAATATGGCTTTACAGTTTTACAGATGAGTTTGGAGTGGGACCTTATGCAATGGCACTAATACCTCCTTACTTCTCTTGGAAATGTTTTGCCTGGAGCATCTTAGGATTGGATATGCCTTTTTCACAGATGCATCACATTATTTCAGGAATTTGATTCCACTGAAAGGAACAATTAGATTAAAATGACATGGAAATAAGCTCATTCCCACCCTGTCGCTATGTTGACTCAGTAAACAGAGTACATTTCTCGCACACATCTTCCCTTCATTATATATCAGATTCCATCTTTTTGTCATAAAAATAGGCGTTTCAGTTTAACAGTTTTATTTTCCCCAATAGATCTAACATGATGATCCTCCATATGTGAAATTCAAATGTGGTTTAAACAAAAATGTTTAGAAAGCATAGAATAAATTTTTATGTAGCCAGTTCAGCCTGTTCCAAAGCATTATGTGGGATATGTCACCGCTCTGGAAAGTAGTTTTCAGAAACATATTGCAAATTACTTTAGGTAGGTAAGAACATACTGGAAAACCAAGGGAGTTTTCAATTGATCAACATTATTATAAGAAACAATAAGAATAAGAGGTGAGTACATCCTTTGCAAGTACCTAAATAAGTAAATATCCTATATAGATTTTTAAATTATATAAAAATATGAAAATTAATATTGAACTATATTATCATTTCAAAGCACATATTTATTTATCAAAATCCAGTAAAACTCCACTAATTGTGGAAGAGAAACAGTACTGAAATGACTCCTTATAATAAAACTGGAGCACAAAAAGACATTTAAATTCAAACTACATGATGGAAGACAAATGTAACCATATGCTGAAAGGTCAATGTTTCTTCACAATGTTCATTGTAAAAAGTGACCAAAACAAAACAAAAACCCCCACTTTTTTCCCAGAGATTGTAGAAGAAATTCCTAGAAAAGAATACAATTAAAATAGGACAAGGGGTATGGTTTTATTAAAAAGCCAAACAAATATATTGGCTTGTATAAGAATACTGGTGACAGAGGAATCTGAAAGAATATGAGGACTGGAGACTGAATGAGAGGGGAAAGTAACTGCTGCATCAGCCTTTACCAAAAGAAAGACTGCTTTTTGTTGTTAGTAGAGGGTAAATTTATTGTGTCCTCCTCCTGAAAAATCCTGGTTTCTGACAATTTTATTATGACATATTATGACTAAAAGACTTCTTACGAAAACGATTATGTCAATAAAATTAAGTATAAGTGATTTGAGAGAATCAGGACAGAGGGAAGAAATTAAACTCTAAGTAAGTAAATTCACAGTTTTACAAATTAATTGATGGGTAAATAGTTTCTCCTTCAACAGATTACAGAAGATAGTACTGAATGAATGCAATGCATCAGAGCATTCAAATTTTATTGAAATATTAGAGAATATGACCTCACCAATTTGAGTGAGACCAATTTGTGCCATTGTATCATTGTATCATTACATCATGAAAATGCAGAAATCTTGTTGACAGTTCAATACAAAGTGTAATGATATAGAACAGTGGACTGAGATGGAAGACTCTCTAACAGAGGCTGAATGGATTATTTTTTCATTCTGGGTTTATCAAATAAATAAAATACAATAGGAGCCAGAAAGGTTTGAATTATGGTTAAAATTAATAAAACAAGAGAAGTATTCATAAGGAGAAAGAAAAAGAAAGGAAAGATGCTTGGGGGGAGATAGTAATACTGAAAAAATCAAGAGGAAGGCAATGGCCAAGGAGTGAAGTACATCATATATTTAAACTGAAATCTCTCAGCAGCGTACTCTGAATCATAGGAGGAATGTAGAAAATAGGAAAAAGAAACTGGAAATCAACAGGTGATATTTGAATTTGCATTTATGTATGGTCATTGTGGGACACCTCAACCCATAGTAACTGGTGTGAAGTCTGTAAGCACCATGAAAGATGGATTAAAATCTGCAACAGAAGGGAAGTTCACCTTTCCTATACATAGTAAGAAGAAATCACAGCCCCTAAAAAATCTACACTGATTGTGGTGCAAAGTTCAATTACATATGCACAGTGTTTTAGATTTAGTACATTAACTGCCATTTTATTCTACTTTTAAATTCTATTTTTGAATTCTTCCCGCAACTCTCTCTACATTCTGCTCCTTGACAGTAAATATAAATCTGGTGCTTGATCCAATGCCAAATGCTCAGTGGTTCAAAGGGTGCAGAATCAAACTCCCAGGTCTCTCATCTGTAATTGTTACTTTCAACCCTGCTTATGGACTTGTACAAGTGACCTGATTGTACCTTATCTGCAGTTCCCTTCAAGTTAGAGACTAATCAAAACAGAATAGAAGGTAGGTCTGAATTTTAAAGGATTGTTGTACATTAATTAAAATAAAAAATAATATGACTGTAAATTATATAGTTCCTGGATTAAGTGACTAGTCCACATGCTAACTATTATTAGCTAGATTTTGGTGTTAAAGAAATCCTTACCACAGCTATTTCTGTCAGACTGTAGAATGGTGGAAGGCCCATTACTTGAAGAAACTCAAGCAAGACCAATTCATTAGAAAATATTGTGTGGAATAATCCTACAGTGGGGACAAGGACAAGCTAAAGTTATTGCTAGATGAAATCCCAGCTGCAGGGAGTCGGTGACAAAGTTCTTTCTTTGCCATCTTCATGAACACCTTTCATAAAATTTCCAATATTCTATAAACAAGTGCTAAATCTGCCAAAAAAATCCCAAAACAACCTGACCAAAACAACCTACTCTTGTAGGTATGCATAGAAGCTGGGCCAATGGCAGAGTTCTTCTACAAGATTGTTTTAATACAATTTTGAAATGAATGTTGTTGAATATTTCCAGACAAAAAGTTTTAGTATGGCTACTAACTCTGATTTTTTGAATAAATGTTAATTGAGTTTTTATTCTGTACACCTTGTTACTGTGCAAGAATTTGTTTCAGGGTAGTTCTTTAGTAATCCTTTTGATTCTTCAACCTCAGGTTCATTTGATCCCAATGTCAAAAGAATGTCACAATCAATATGGGGGGGGGGGGGGGAAGCTCAGCTACTTACTATTAATTAACTGGATGTCCTATTTCAACTGAATCATGGAAGAATAGTATTTGGACCCTGCTCCTGAACTAGATATCATATGTTTAGCATTTGCACCTTCATTATATGCAACAGCATGTGCCTATGTAACTGAAAGTAGCTGTTTTTTTGTCTTGTGGCTGACAACACAAGAAACAGAGATGAAGAAAGTGAACAGAATGACTATTGAAAATAAATTAAGCTTGAAGATTTAGTATTACAAAGCACCCCTACCCTCTCAGTAAAGCAGCTAAGCTTGCAATGCTTTCAATCCTGAGTGTCTCATTACTATACTCCCTTGCAATTATATAAGCTTTTTGGTATTGAATAAAGACTTACTGCAGAAAAAAAAATTGAACACAAGAAACCATGAAAAGTGATGTTAAAAACATGCACCTGCTTTGTGACAAACTGACCTCCTTATTGCATGTGTGTTCAGCAAGTGAAACAAACAAATCCATAAGAATATCTTCACTGTCTGAGTGTTTTAAGATAAAAAAGTGTCATCTTTAAAAAAGGACAGTGTGTAGCTGCCTAATGATATTGTAAGATCAAAGATCTCAGTGGTGTAAAGTAAGGCTTACTAACAACAGTGCAATAACTGGCTCCATCCTTTCTTTACTATCTTGGATATTTCACACATTCTTTGTAGAAGTAAGTTAAAAAGAACTGACCTCTCTGAGTCACTGAAAAACTTCTACTTCCTGTTCTGTAAAAAAACCCAAACAATCAAAAAAAGCCCAAAGCTCTGTGGCTAGGCATATCTACCACTTGTAGCAGGTACCTGTATAACCAAGGAAAACATCTTCACATCTACCTTACCTTCAGAGTTCTGGATGTCATTAATCTCTTTTCTAAGAACGAAGATCCTGTTCTGATGTGGACGACTAAAATCACCTTTGTCGTCATAGCCCATTCAGCCTGCAGCCCCACTGCCGAATCTGTCAGCACAGACACTTTGTCTTTGTCAATGGAAGTACTCTCCCACTGGGAGCTATTTTGAGTTACACACAGATAACAGAGAGTGCTGAACAATATAAATTCATAACACACTTCAGCAGGCTACATAAAAATGGGTCAGACCAAGAGTTCCTCCATCTCAGAATCTTCTTTCCAGCTGTGCCCGTCAGCCAGCTCCTTGGACTCTTTTCAGGGAGCAGGGAGTGATGCTGTGGGGATTGTCTGTTTTTCAGGTTATCTTTCGGGTTCCTCATTCTCTCCCTTTTGAGCCTTTGGCCTTCAGTTCATTCTGTGCCTCCCATTGCCCCCACCCCCCCAAATTTGTCCTGAACACTTTTTCTTTTTTTCCCCTTGATATCTTTTATTAATGTCATTCTCAGGGAGGGCTCTGAGGCTATATTAGAGACATATCTGCTATTCATCTGCAAAAGAAAACAAATAGGCAGAGTAGGCATGTACTAATGCTTAGGAAAGAGTAAAAACAGGGCAAGAATACAAGATATTTCCTCTTCATACCTTCCAACCTTTTAAGTGTCATGAGCTCAGGGCCCTGATAGGATTTCTCTTCCCATGAACCAGTCTTTAGAACTAATGTAATCTTCTTATTTTCACAACAACCTCTGGAAAGGTTGCTAAATGTTGCATGAAGACTCAACTCTTTATTTGTTTTAACTTGACTCCTAATAGTTTCATTAATTGGATTTGAAAGGATAAGCAACAGCAGAAAGCCTCTTTATGCCATTACTTTCAGATCATCTTTTTAAAAGTGAAAACATTATCACATCCTTCTCTCCCAACAATATCAGTATTAGTTAGCACTACTTTAATAATCATAAAATAAGCTAAATGCAACATCTTGCCTCATCTCCTGGACTTGGTTCTTCCTCTTGTATAAACAATCCTGAGTAATAAGGCACATTGCCCAGTTACTCCTCTGCTTCACGGTGCTAGGCTGGCATAAAAGAAAAGTCAATTTTGAGTTAATCAGAAATACTAAAGATCAATCGAGGAAAAGTTCTATTTGTCCTGTTCAGCATTATTTCAAGACTGATTATCACTAGGGGTGACATGGGCTGATACACTGCTTTTTTCAGTTATAATTGTCTTGCACATTTACCTGTATAATGTTAGTCTATTATACACTTTCAGATTTGAATTTTTGAAAGAGATCTTTTTTCTTAAACCAGAAAAGAAGGTATGGAATGCTTCTCTTTTGAAAGGTACTATTAAAATGTAATAGTAATGCTACTTTTATTTAAATTTATTACAGAACTTCCATATTAAATCTGTGATACCTAGATTTAGTTATTGTGGAAGTTGTGGTACTACTATTTAAAGTGTACTTCATAATATATAATGCAAGTGATTACCATTAAAGAAGTAATAGGTTTAGTACTTTTCTGTTTAAGGAAGGAACAACAATACTTTAATGATGGACAGTGATTTTTCACAACTCTTCCCTGACTGGAAAAAACTCAGCTCATGAACACATTCCAGGAACTACAGTGTGAGAAATTTCATGGTGTTTTCAGCTGGATCAGGTGAGACTCCCTGAACTGCTGTGCTGCTTAACCCTTATCCAGCTGGCCCACAATTCTGTGATACTTCTCCACATGCATGATCTATTGCTAATAATTTACTTAAATGATGTACAAAACATATCCTAAGTATTTTACTGCACAGTGCCTTTTTTACATAACCATTTTTGCACCTGTAGAGCAATTTTCACTGACTACTTACAAGTTTCTTTCTTACCTATGTACAATGGTAATTGCTGCTTCAGCAACTCTCTGGGAGTCTCTGGATGGGATGTGTCTCCCTGGGATGGCCAGATTCTCCACCCAGGATGTTAATCTACGCACTGAAACATGCTAGTTGGTCTGGGTACAGCAGGAGCTGCCTGGGGGGGGATCTCTAGGGCAGTCAGAGGGGCTGCAGCAACCACTCAAGTACATAATTATGAAGGTGGCTAGGAGTTCAGACAATCACTTGGTCTGAAGTTAGTCCACTGTCCCAAATCAGTCCGTTGCCTCATCTATGCAGATGAATAACTGGGAAGTTAACGGAGGAGTTAATGACTTAAGTGCACTAGATGTGGATGCAAGCAAGCACAGCCCTGACACAGGGCCATGATTACAACTACAGGACAAATTTTAATTTCATCCTTAAATCTCATTTGATACTTAAATTCTGCTGCTGTTGCCACAGGAGTAAACCAAAATATATGACTGCATCATTGTATGCATATGTGTTTACTGTGTATGTCGCTTGGTCTCCTGGCTTGATTACAGTCATAATCTACATAGACCATTATGAAACTGCACACACCTGCCACACGTTACAGCAATGCAGATATATCTGTTGAAGTAACACGTTTCTTGAGTCCTACAACTAGTGAGCTATAAAAAGGTGAAGATGGAGAAATAGAAAAGGTCAGAATATTCAGAGTATTTTCTCCACAGTTAATAGCTCCTGATAATCCAACTGAGTTTAATCCTGCACTTATACCATAAGCAAGTAGGAGCATTAGGACAGAGTTTCAATCAAAATAATTTTAAAAGAGTAATGAAAATTGGGCACCTTAACATGACTGGCAGTTCTTCAACCTTCTTCATTGTCTAACAAAATGTCTTTAAACTGCATATTAAATCAAGCAGTCCACCAAAGAACTTGGCTGAAATGAATGTTTAAGAAATAAGGATTACTCATACTAGGAGTCCACTGTCTTGAAAACTGTTCTGTTGTATCAACCACTGAATTTTGTCATACTAAATGGACTATTAATTCCCATAAAATGCAATCAAAAGTGGAAATTAGGATGTGCTTGGCATGTATTAGACACTTTCTATAGCCACACACACATATCCTCATGCACACACACATAATGGTCTACTTTGACTGATATTTCCTTTCATGCTGTCTTCTGCCAACAGCCAACAAAACAACCATCCAATTTCATAACAGACACCTAACGGTGGAGCTCATAAAGCTTAATAATAGCAGAGAACAAAAATGTAGGTGAAAGCAGTTCTGACCAAGGACTGTATTTTTAACTCTCTTTACTGATACACTTGTATCTAAGGTCTCTCTTTCATTTTAAACATAAGAAGAGAAAAGATCATGTCAGAACACAGGTGAATATTAGACACTGTAGCAGTTTTGAATAAATGCATGGCAGCTAAAATAAAATTCTCAGGTTGGTGTAATGTTTTCACCTGAGCAGTGCGTTTGGTGTCAATGTCTTACATCATCAGTTTCCATGTTGCTTTAAAAATAGGTATGGAAAGTTATCCATAAAGTAATTTATTTCAGAAATTGCCCAGTCAATGCTTAATGCTCCCAGTCTAATTTTATACCTGATGGTCATTCCTATCCCCCCCCTTCCTCATGGCATTTTGCTTCTGCAGCCTTTTCACACAGTTTAGGTGCCAATCAGTAAAGCAAAGTAATTTGACAGTGTATTCTCTCTGCTTTTAACCACACCACACAACAATTAAGAGCTTCTATATATGAAAAGCAAGTAATTTAGCCCTGTCTGTCATTTTACTCTCCACTTTAGTTGTAAAGAAGAAAAAAAATGAAAAATCTTTCCGAGATTTGCATTTTGACCATCATAAAAATATACTGATCATGGTTGGATCCTGACAGAGTCACAATAAAGTGAGTCCTGTTTGCAACTGCCATGAGTGAAGGACTAGGAGGAAAAGACCAAATCATCCACTCATTTTTACAGGCAGGCTTTGGTATAAGTGCTTGTTCCTCCTTTAAGGTTTTTTCTTTTTCTACCACGTGAATAGGGACCAGGTCCAGTACGTTTATTTTACAGCTGTTTCAAGATAGCTACAGTACACATACAGAGTATGAAATTTGAGAATCTGGGAGGCGGAGAATCAGGGAGGTGATTTTCTAACCTATGCTGCATTCTTCCTGCTGCAGGATAGGATTTGGATCTTGGAAGGAAAGTAGTTCAGGCAGAGATTTTGACTTAACTTACAGTTGTCTACACTGCCTCTCAGCTGTCAGTTCAGCTCTCAGTCATTCACTTTCTGTAGTTTTTCACAGCTGGACATCGTCTTAACTATCCAGAATAGCTTAATAGAATCAGCAACTTCTGTCATTTCAGTATTCACTTCCCTCTTCCAGAATGCATGTGTGTATGTTGAGCACCAAAGAACCCAGCACAGATATCTATGGAGCTGCTGCAGTGACCTGTCTTCTACTGCAAGGACAGTTGTTCATTTACTCCTGTCTTCTGTTTCCTTTTTTTTGATTAGCCTTTACCCTTAAAAGTACTTTCCCTGTTTAGTTTTCTTAAAAACCTTTGTTGAGGTACGTGAGTGAAAGCACTCTGCAAATCCAAAGGAATGGTAGTCAGATCTCCTTTAGCTAAGTGCATGCTAATATTTTCAAAGAACTCCAGTAGGTTTGTGACATCTTGTATTTATCCATACGCCCCTTAATTCCAGTCTTATTCATCCATAGTTCCCCTGGAGCTCTTTTAAATATTGGCATTGTTTTAACCACTTTCCAGTCCTCTGACACTGAGTCAGTTTTCTAGACACCACAATTTGTAGTTTGGCTATTTCACACTCGAGTTCCCTCAGAACTCTGGGGCAGAAGCCATCTGTTCCTGATGATTTGTTGTTGCTCACATTGCCTCCTTGATCTACAACCTTTTCTGCCAATACTTCAATTTTAGGCAAAGCCTCTGACACATGCTCTGAAAAGAAGGGTCCCTGCTTCTACACTTCAAACTCCTCCATACTTAACATGGATAGGAAAAAAAAAAAAAAAGAAAAATTGATTTTATAACCTTTGTCTATGTAGGACATTCTTTCTATATTTCAGTTGTTCTATTAGCTCTGAAGATTCTCTGGAAAGCTTCCTCTTTCTGTTGTATACTAAAAAATGTGTAGTATCAGTTTTTGAACATTTCCAGTTGTTCTTCAGATGCTTTTGTGATCTATCTTGCTGTGCTTTTACACTGTGCCTGTTGGAGTTTATGATATTTTCTCGGACATAAATTAATTTTTTTAAAAAATGCCTTCTTAATTTATTAGCTGCCTTTACATTGTTGTTTAGCTATTTCTCTTTGTAATTTCTCAAGTCTTTATTGGCAGGTGGTATGCTTTTGCTCTATGCCTCCAATATGGTTTCCATGCTGCTTTCAAATATTTTTCTTTTTTGACTGCTCCTGCTAGTTCCTCATTTTCTTGTGGTTCCCCTTTTGAAAACTGTGTACAGCTATGCTGGATTTCTCTTTTTGTTAACTTCATGAAGGAGTCATGATGCGTACCTAAAACTTCAGCCTTAGCATCATGCTTCAGTGTTACCTTTCTCCAATTTGTAGCAAGGTAAGTTAAATCCTCTACTGATACTGTGCTTCCTGTTTTCATCGCCTTTTTGATTTTCTCAGCATGTTGTTGGCACTGCTACTATGCTTAAAAGAAATGAAACCTATTCCTTTTCTATAGATTTTTGGGTCTGTCTTAGATAGCAAAGGATAGAACTGAAAAATCAAGAAACAGGAGTCTTGGAATACTCTGTTAAGTTCAGCTGCACCTCTTCGCATATACTTCATGCTGTTTCTTAATGACACTTGCATTTTCACATGTGGACTTATGACTAAACAAAACCTAGGCCAAATTCATGTCTTTTCTCTCCTTATACAGTAAATGTGAGCTTTCTTCCTGTCTCTTTATCCAGCCATATGCACCTGCATCAGCATCCACCCCTTTCCCTGTACCACACCCTTTCACATATGGTTCCTCTTCCTCTGCCTCAGTCTCATTTTCTTTCCAGCATTATTGCAGGTGTTACGCAATTACAAATTCAACATAAAGGAGTAATTAGATGCTATGGTTGTAATTTGCTGTTGTTCAAACCAATGTGCATAGATGTAAATGATTAAGTAAGTGCAAAGCCCTTGTGCTGAAATAAATCAGAACACTTCATAGTCCTGAGGCAATGAGTTAATATTTATCACTGCAATATTATACTGCAATATTATACTGATAGGTCATACTGCACATTTGCCTTCCATTTTTAATGCTCTTCTTCAGTGTTCAGAGACTTCATATAATCTCTTTGTCAGTGAAAAGCTAAGTAGCTGTGAATATATGATCCCTTATAACTGCAAGACATAACATAAAATAAAACAATTTATTACACATATGTCCCCCTCATATTTGTCCAAAACAAATATATGGGCCAAATTAAAGCAATCTAAATATTTTCCTCTCCTCATTATTTATATTTACTCTATACTCAGCAGACTTTCCAAACACTGATTCCAAATACGTCCTTTCAAGTTGATAGTATTGTACACAATATAAACCTTCAGTCTATAGTGCCTAGGCAAATATTAACTATCAACAAAAATGATACCCCACGCTCCAGATCCAAACTAGCTCCTAGTGTAAATAACAGATGTTGTCCATCTGTCCTGGGAAGACTGCCACCTACAAAACTCAGTTACATTCATTCAGCTTTAGAAATGGAATGAAACTCCTGGATTTTCAAATCAGCTCTCAACTATTGCAAGCAACAATGGTGTAGAGGTTTAATTCATGTGAACACACATAAAGCCAGCTGCATACAACATAGGCTACCAAAGGCTTCTTATTACCTTAAAACACATTTAAGAACCATAACAATAGGTCATAATCCACAACCATATTGGCCACAAGAAGAGAAAAGTACGGATCAAGATTGTCATCAATATCCTACATTGCTTTGACTTGCTATATGAGGCTGCAGTTTCATTTTTGGCAACAGAAAATGTATAAAAAATATTCAGTTGGATCTGTCATTACCGTTCCAAGAATATGACGGAGATGCAAGTCTAGGAAAAAGATCTAGGTCAAAGCTGAGGGCAGTTTTATCAAAGGCTGTTAGACAATGCTGAGAAGCAGACTAATTGCTACAGTAATGAACAATATCCTTTCTGGTCATTCTGTCAGTCTGACCTAGGCCAAAAATCCCCTCCTGATATCTAATCAGAATTCACAGAATGGCAGCTACGTCATAAAATCACATCAAAATCACAGGGAATCATTGCTTCCCATGCTACTGTAAACATCAAAAATTACTCTTGCAAACTCCACCACTCCAGATCTACCATCTTTCAAAGGGAATGGCATCTGTTGTGTCCAGCCTCTATCACCAAGAGCCAGGAAAAAACGGAGATGGTGCCATGTATGTGTGAATAACTGGCTGGAGAAGATTATGGGAGTTGGGCAGTGTGCTGCTGAAAGAAACATGATATGAAACTGTAGTGTCTGTCAGCAGAGGAAGACAGTGAAGGATTTTACTGGTGGTTGGAGTATGTTTTGATGGTGAAACACCAAATTTGAGTAGAACCTCTGGATGATCCTGAGAAGCAGCCAGAAATAGTTTGTAAAACCAGCATGCTTCAGCAATGAATGTGAATGCTATCATCTGAGGTGTACAGCCTGCAGTGCCAGGCATTTGTGAAAAGAAAATCCCTGTGAATCAAGAAAGAGACATTCTAAACATAATTTCGGCTTAAAGTGACTATGAGGCTTTTTTTTTTTTTTAATTGCCTCACTTTTATTTTAATGTATATTTCTAAATTTGATGATTATTTCAGATGTGGCAAATTAATACCTTCACTTATGTTTTACCTTAGCTCACTTGATTTAAGGGTGATTTTCAAGATTACTCGTTAATATCAAGCCATTTGTCACACCGGGTTAAGCAAACCTGGCGTATTTGAACAGCCTTACAAGTGCCCCACTCCCCAGCATGCTTTTCCCATGAATCTGAAGTAACTCTATGGTTTGATGATTTGATATCATAGGAATCAGAAGAAGTATCTTCTGGTGACCACCAACACCCATGTAGGAAGGAAGCATGCAGCAGAGTTGATGGGACCCAACTGTTTTAGCAAGAGACATTAAAAAAATACTTGAGAGATATTAATTTCTCTAGGGTCCTAGGTCATCACCTAACTGCCCAATTTTATATCACATTTCTAGTACTTCTGAATCAAGAGATAAAAATACAAAAATCAAGTTATGCATCAAGGGAGAGAAATAATTCCTGTCTGGTCTCAAAAGACAAGTCATTGCCTGTGGTTGCAATATTTATTCATTTTTTAATTAATTTTATGGATTCTGTGCTTTTCTTCCACAAATCCTCAATCAGTTTTGCCAGTCTGAATCCTTAAAGTCCTGGGAGCTTCAGTTTTCTCAGAATAACTTTGAAATCCTTAGAGATAGTACAATGTTAAACACAATAGAAAAATATAATTTTTCCTTTTTTTTCCTTCTTTTTTTAATAAGAAGGAGGTGTTATTCTTTCTTCTGATACATGGCCAATGATTAGCATGCTGTGGATATGTCTCCAGAATGGCCACATTAACTGTCTCTCCTAATAGGACAAGCCACAAGTTCTTATATTTTTTACCCTTTCAGTCTAAGTATTAAGTTCATATTGAGCTTCCATTAGTTCATACAATTTTCTTCCTGCAAGCGATATTTTTATTAAAAATGGCTCCACTAACTTAAATTTCTTTGCCTTATGAAAGCATTTTAATAGTTGGCTTTCTGAATTCACTTGCCCTTTATTATTGCTTTCCAAACATCCCAAAGTCCCTTTTCAGTATATCAACCTTATTATTGTTACTGAATTTCAAATACGTGTCCCCAAGATCTGGCCTTCAGCTAATGCATTTACAGCTTCTACCTTTTGATAGCAAAAGGCAAGAGATAAGAAGGAATAGAAATTGCTGTAGCAGAGCTGGCCTATACCCCAACTCTTCCACAATCTTGTCTATTGTGGTGGACACCAGTTAAGAGTGAAAAAGTAGAGACAAACAGCTTACAGTCTAGTATTTTAGTACAAGACAACGTTTCCTTATCTGACTTAGTGATCACTTCATGTAATGTGACTGAGCGTTTAAACATAGATTGACAACAGTGGTGCCATCAGCACCAAATACTAAAAACAAAGTTCTATTTACTTGCTGTGTTTCGGTATCTTAATATTAATAGGCAACTGGTATTTGTTTTAAACACCACTCTCTTAGGAGAAAACATCCATGAAAGGATTTATAACCTAGAAAAACTATGCAATTTTTCCTTATGTCTAATGTAAGTTACCTTCTGTTCATGTGAACAAACTTTGAAAAGGAAATCTGCATTTCTGTGGGAACTGTGAACAAATAATCAATAATTACTGGAAAGGAGGAAGGCAACTCCTTAGGTTAACTTTCAGTCCCAGTTTACTGCCTCTCAAGGTGGAGGCATCTGATCAGAGCAGTTCGTCAAGCAGAATGAAGTACAGTTTAGCAGCCTAGTGCTGCTCTTACAAGCTGAGAAAAGCGGACTGTAAGGAGCCCAGCAGCTCTCCCATTCTTTCCACTCACTTCCACCCCGGGGAGATGTTTTCCCTGCTCTCCCTGCAGTGCAGAGGCCTGGGGGAAGGGGAGGGGGACATTGCTTCTCTGTCCTTCTTGTTCCTCCAGAAATAAGTGGACAATATTAAGAGGAGAGGAAAAAGATTAGGAGAGGCAGAACGTATCACCCTGGCATTGCAAGGCATATGTGGAATGAAACCCAGGAAAGGACTGAGGTGGGTATGAGGCAGCAGAACGAATACTTCAGCAGAGAATAGCGGGATGTGGGAATGTGAGCTGTTGCAGAACCAAAGTTTCAAATCTTCTTAGGTAAGATGGAAATAATAACGATTACCAAATACATTAATGTCTGGGGGGGAATGGAGAGTATTAAAAGAAAAATGAGGAAGACTGAAACCCAGAAGATAAACTATCCAAGAATTTTCAATATTTCAATCCAGGGATCAGGAGATTGATTAATTTTTCATCTCTTAAGACGGGGCTTCATCTGTCATACCTACTGCATTACTGAAGCTTACAAACCTGCAACTAATGAAAATAATTTATGACGTTTTAATGGAAAGAGTAAGGACTTGTGAATGAAAGAAAGCAATACTAAAATAAATATTATTCTAAAACAGTCTTGTAAAAGACCGAAAAGGTGCAACATAACCCTTTTCCAGCATAACTTCTCGAATAACTGGATCTTCAGAAATAAGTACCAATATGAATACAGCAAATGCAAAATACAAGCCAGACACACAATTTAAGTATGCAATAATTGTTCACCTCTCTTCTCTTATGTAAATCTGTGATGGGTTAAACTTGGCTGTTTGCCAGATGCTCATCAAGCTGCTCTCTCAACCCTCTCCTTGGCAGGACAGGGAGAGAAAATAAAAAGAAAAAGCTCATGGGTTAAGATAAGGACAGGGAGATCACTCACCAATTACTGTCATGGGCAAAACAGACCGGTCTTGGGGAAGATTAATAATATATAGCCAATTAAAAATAGAGTAGGATAGTGAGAAACAAAAACAAAACTAAAAACACCTTCCCCCCAAAGCCATCTTCCCAAGCTCAGCTCCGGTCCTGACTCTTCTATCCCCTTCTCCCCCTCCCTGAGGTGGTTCCCCTGTTCCATCATGGGGTCCCTCCCATGGGATACAGTCCTTCATGAATTTTGCCAACATGGGTCCTTCTCACAGGCTGCACTTCTTCATGAACTGCTCCAGTATGGGTCCTTTCCATGGGGTGCAGTCCTTCAAGAATGGACTATTGCTGGACTATGGCCAGCAGGAGCAGGGAGGTGATCATGCCTCTGTACTCGGCGCTGGTGAGGCCGCACCTCGAATACTGTGTTCAGTTTTGGGCCCCTCACTACAAGAAAGACATTGAGGTGCTGGAGCGTGTCCAGAGAAGGGCGACCGAAGCTGGTGAGGGGTCTGGAACACAAGTCTTATGAGGAGCGGCTGAGGGAGCTGGGGTTGTTTAGCCTGGAGAAGAGGAGGCTGAGGGGAGACCTTATCGCGGGGGGTTGCAGAGAGGTGGGTGTTGGTCTCTTCTCCCAAGTGACTAGTGACAGGACAAGAGGAAATGGCCTCAAGTTGCGCCAGGGGAGGTTCAGGCTAGATATTAGGAAAAAGTTCTTTACTGAGAGAGTAGTGAAACATTGGAATAGGCTGCCCAGGGAGGTGGCAGAGTCACCCTCCCTGGAGGTATTCAAGGAGTGTGTGGATGTGGCATTGTGGGATGTAGCTTGATGGACATGGTGCTGTGTGGTGTTGGGTGGGTTGGTTTTTGGTGTGTTGTGCCTTGTTGTTGTTGTGTGGTGGTTGGCTTGCGTGGGTTGTTTGTTTTTTTTTTTTTTTTTTGTTTTGTTTTGTTTTGTTTTGTTTTGTTTTTCAGGTTGGACTTGATGATTTTACAGGTCTTTTCCAACCGTAGTGATTCTGTGATTCTGTGATTCTGTGATTCGAGGTGCGGCCTCACCAGCGCCGAGTACAGAGGCACGATCACCTCCCTACTCCTTCTGGCCACACCATTTCTGATACAAGCCAGGATGCCATTGGCCTTCTTGGCCACCTGGGAACACTGCTGGCTCATCTTCAGCCGGCTGTCGACCAACACCCCCAGGTCCTTTTCTGTGGGGGAGCTTTCCAGCCACTCATCCCCAAGCCTGTAGCATTGCATGGGGTTGTTATGACCCAAGTACAGGACTCGGCACTTGGCCTTGTTGAACCTCATCCAATTAGCCTCGGCCCATCTATCCAGCCTGTCCAGATCCCTCTGCAGAGCCTTCCTACCCTCAAGCAGATCAACACTCCCACCCAACTTGGTGTTGTCTGCAAACTTGCTGAGGGAGCACTCAATCCCCTCATCCAGATCATCGATAAATATATAAAACAAGACCTGTCCCAATACTGAGCCCTGGGGAACACCACTTGTGACCGGCCACCAAATGGATTTTGCTCCATTCACCACGACTCTCTGGGCTCGACCGTCCAGCTAGTTTTTTACCCAGCGAAGAGTGCACCTTTCTGAGCCACAATTCGCCAGCTTCTCCAGGAGAATACTGTGGGAGACAGTGTCGAAGGCTTTACTAAAGTCCAGGTAGACAACATGGGCAGCCTTTCCCTCATCCACTAGGCAGGTCACCTGGTCATAGAAGGAGATCAGGTTGGTGAAGCAGGACCTGCCTCTCATGAACCTGTGCTGGCTGGGCCTGATCCCTTGGTTATCCTGCACGTGCCCTGTGAGCGCCCTCAAAATGAACTTCTCCATAATATTCCCTGGCACTGAGGTCAGGCTGACAGGCCTGTAGTTCCCCGGATCCTCCTTCTGGCCCTTCTTGTAGATGGGTGTCATGTTGGCAAGCCTCCAGTCGTCCGGGACCTCCCCCGTTAACCAGGACTATTGGTAAATGATGGACAGCGTCTTGGCAAGCTCCTCTGCCAGCTCCCTCAGTATCCTCTTTATTTCTTTCTAAAAGACTTTAAAAACATCTACTGTAGTTTTATCATTCTGAGTTTACAGAATGTTAGAATATAAATGCCTGGATACCTTTACAGACCAGACTTTTATCTGCTTACTTTTGCTTAATTGTGGAATTATTTATTACTCTCTTCGTCTTCTGAATTATTATAACGAGGCTTCTAAACTCACTTTTTGAATTCATTTAGAAGTATTTCAAATCTCTAGTCCATCCTAAAAAAGAAGCTAGTGGAGATTGTCACATACTAAAAGCAGAAAGGTCTTCCATTGTACCGTTTCTTGGCCATATTTGCTTTGTCTCTTATACTGATTTGTTCTATTTGTTAATGGGAGAGCTTAAGCCAAATAAGGCTGAAGCAGTTTTTGTTTTGCTTTGGTGTGAGTGCTTTAACAGGATTGGTTCTACCATATATTGCCAATTTTTGTTCGAAGTGATATTCACTAAAGAGAGATTTGTAGCATTGTAACAAGAGTGTAGACCTGAAAAAGATAACAGCCAAGTTCAACTCTTCTGATTAGATAAGTATAAACTTTGTCTTCCCTGGGGTATTTTACTGTTATGACAAGAAAATCATAAATACTGTCTTGTTTTTGCACCACAAATAGGTCTAACTGGACTGGAAACAAGTAATACTCAATAAAATTGCAAATTGTTACTCTGATGAGAATCAGGGAGGAAATATCAAACTTTTAACATGTATTTTAGGAATATGCCTCTAAAAAGGTGTGCAAAAAGATCTTTTCCATATAAACTAAATATTCCAATATTTTAAACATTTAACTAAAATATTTCTGAACAAACTGGCCCAAAATTCTTTAAATGAACTTCATTTTTCTGTCCTGGCATGAATTTCAAGAACCCAGTGCTCCTAACTGTATCTCATAGCTAGATCATATATTCATAACATAGCATGAGGACCCAAGCATAGAATACATCTGAGTGCTCATCCCTCCCATATAGAAAGAATTGAGATAAAACAGTAGAATCAAATTATACTGGACTAACTTGAGATGGTGTGTTCCAGATCAGCTCAGGAAATATTTTGTTTCATGCATGTTTAACTCAAAATGTAATGTTTAACTATTTGGGGTTTCTTTTTTTGATTATTGTCGTGGTTTAAGCCCAGCTGGCAACTAAGCACCACACAGCCGCTCACTCACTCCCCCCAGGTGGGTGGGGGAGAGAACCAGAAGAGTAAAAGTGAGAAAACTCGTGGGCTGAGATAAAAACAGTTTAATAAGTAGAACAAAAAACACCGCGCGGAGAAGCAAAGCAAAGGAAGGAATTAATTCACCACTTCCCGTCGGCAGGCAGGTGTTCAGCTATCTGCAGGGAAGCAGGGCTCTATCACGCGTAGCGGTTGCTCGGGAAGACAAACGCCATTACTCCGAATGTCCCCACCTTCCTTCTTCCTCCCCCGGCTTTATATACTGAGCATGATGTCATATGGTATGGAATATCCCTTTGGTCAGTTGGGGTCAGCTGTCCCGGCTGTGTCCCCTCCCAACTTCCCGTGCACCCCCAGCCCACTCACTGGTGGGGTGGGGTGAGGAGCAGAAAAGGCCTTGGTGCTGGGTGAGCCCTGCTCAGCAGTAACTAAAACATTCCTGCTTTATCAACATTGTTTCCAGCCCAAATCCAAAACACAGCCCCATACAATCCAAAACACAGCCCCATACTAGCTGCTATGAAGAAAGTTAACCCCATCCCAGCCAAAACCAGCACAATTATTTACCTTAAATAAAAGATTTATATCACCAAATTTCAATTACCCGTATAAAATTATTCCAGAAAAAAATTTCAGTCATCGTGAATTTTAATTTATTGGTTTTTGGGTTTTGGGGTTTTTTTTTGTTTGTCTTGATAATAACGAGAAGGAAAAAAATATATGCAAATTCCAGCTGGTGGTAATATCATAGTTACTTAGATTCATATTTCTGCCTTGGCCCATAAAGCTGATTGCCTCTTTTCTTAGACAAAGGAAAACGGTCTAATTTCTAACCTACATCTTAAGTTCTGTTTGCATTAGGATCTAAGGCTGCTTAATACCTGGTGACAGAAAACCCACATTAAGTATTAAAAATAAGAATATGCATCCTACGGATAAAAATCATGTAGTTCCTTGCTGAATGAATTAAGAAAAAAAAAGAATCTTTTTCTTGATGCTTTCACAGCAGAGAGGAAATTACTGAACAGATTTCAAAACAAGGAGAGACAGCTAGAACTGCTTACTATCTGGTTATTGGTGTAACCTGCAGTATGGTTCTTTTTTTTGATAGACTTACTGGAATTACTCTGACTAATGTGAGAAATTAGAAGTTGAAAGGGACCCTGGAGTCAAAGTATAAATAGATGATCCTGCTTTTGCAATCAGATTTATTTATGAGGCATCATAATTGAAATTTTGCATGAGAGGTGTTTGTTGTGTCTTCAGGGTATACTACTCCTGTAACTGTGGAGTACTACCTTGATGAAGTTCTAGGAAATAAAAGTAAAAGGCAAAATATCTGAAAGTAGACATTTATAAGTGTTTTTATTTATTTTACATCTGTCATTTTAGCCAAGATTAGTGGTTATTTCATTACTTCTTTGTAAGGGGAATGTTTATTAACAGCTAACAATTACTTGAGTTATATGAGAGAAAGAAAGACAGGTTTTGTAAACAGAACAAAAAAGCTAGAAAGGAGAAAATACAAGATACAAACCAAAAAACCAATGCAAAAATTTTTAGTTACAAAGATGAACTTGACAAATTAAATGTAAAAAAACCAGTGAAATATACAAATCTGCTGAAACAATACCCTTTGTTCTTCAAGAGAAGATTTCAATACTTTAGTCAAAAAGTTAACATCACCTGAGGCACCCAGTTACAGTATACAGGTCTCTGAGGAAATCCCAAGTGTGCCATATAATAGTATCTTTCATGCAGGCAGCCATTTGCATTAAACATTTTTCCTCATTTGAAAGAGATAAAGCATCTTTATTAGAGCAACAGATGATACATTTCAAGTCTTTCTCTCCTGTGGATTCAGCTAGCTCCGAGATGGAAAGAAAAATCTTTTAAACCATCGGCACAATATCTCCCCCTCCCAAAAGCAAGAAGCTGATACAGTAATAATGCTTAGATACTTCAATGTTGTTATGATATAGGCCAGCAGACCTTCAGCAAATCTTAAGTGGAATTTAGTAAGGACTAGGAGCACTGTGATATTTACATAATAAATTGCTGCATGCCAAGAGAGAGCAGTATTCTTTCTTAACCAGATTACAAACAGCAAAACTGTCTTGCTACAACTATTACTGAGACAGCCGTGATTTTAACAAAAGATATGTATTGGTTCATTTATCCTATTTGACAAAATGCCTGTTAAAATGCAAAATATTTAGTATTGTTTGTGCATTAATTATGCTAATAGGCTACAGTAATTTGCTTCTTACTTAGAACTCCAGCTAATCGCAGCCACAACACACATGGAAAATTTCCTAGATGCTCTTTTCCCGGTGGATGATCAATTGCTTGAAATGATATTACGAGAATGAAGAAAAAGAGCACAGGCATAATGCCTTCTCTGCTCTCTTGTGAGTGCTTGCATCAGTACAGGTGCATGAACGTCATCAGGTATTTACCCGATCTTCACATCAGTGGCCCGAGTAAAGAGACATTACCCAGTGTTTGAAAGCTACCCCTTCCTGCTAGTTCGACTTACTATCAGCCTACGCTCAGAGAGTTAGTATTTTGAACAGATATTTTTGGTTCCTTAGAGGCAAGGGGCTGTTGCAGAAATAACTGGAATTGCATCTGAGATGCGGTCAGAACAGAAGCCGTTTATTCCTGTAGCTGTGGGAGAGAGCGCAGGGCAGCAGAGCCAGACTCTGCCAATGCCAGATCTGCCTGCGTGGGGCACTTACAGAGCTTATATACCTTTAGGTTACGCAACCGCTTAGTCACCAAAACTGTCAGACACACAGGATATGGTAAATAATGACAGCAACTGAAATCTTTCAGGTACTGAGGCTCCAGACAGTGCATCCTTTTATGAATAATCCACTCCTTTGTTAGTTAAACTGGGCTGACTGACAGACCATTAGCTGCAAATGTTTATCAACTACTGAGGCCTGCAAAGGTCTAACTAACTAGCTAACTATCTATCTAACTAACACTAATTGCTTTGATTCCACAGGACACCTGCTGGAAATGACAGGGAGAAGCACAACCCAAAAAATATGTATTCAGTGGAAAGAACCAGGCTAATTTACATCAGTATCTGGGTTTTGGTATAGTCTCATTTCATTGATTAAACGCCAAGCATTTAGACAGGGAAATAATCAATGATGGTTCTACGATTTCATTCTATTATATAACTAATTGACATGTTAGGGCATCAAGATTCTTAGATACATAACTCGTTACAATTCTATGTCAAAATCCCAAATGAATTCATGACTAACACTCATGCACAAATACTGTTGTTCTCTATATATGCAAGCACACAATTCACATTGATATACTGTTGAGACCCAGGAAGAACAGCAATTTAGAAGAGGGCAGTTTAACAAAGGGTGTGTAAGGATGTTCTTTATTCTTCTTTTTTTACTTCTAGCCTTAGAAAAGCAACAGATAAAGAAGATGGAAATAAATGACAGAAAACAGCCTTCACCTGCAGTACAGGAGCAGACAACATTTGTCCATGCCTGGGAGCATAAGGAATTAGTGGAAATAAGCAACCCAGTTCACCTTCCTTACCAAAGAAAAATAAAACCAATGCTTGAAAAGTTCATGTCCTTTGGACGATAAAAAGTTATTTATAAACTTCTAATTCTCATTGCAGTTCATCTCCATACTGTCAAGGAACAAAAGACTGGAGAAGAAAATGAGAACTAGTGGTTAAATCAGGAATAATTTATATATATAACATCCTTTATATAATTTAAAATGTATGGTGATCTCAACGTAATTGTTTTCTCAGAGAGATGAAGAAAGGTCACTGCTTACCAAAGATCATCTTTGATTTCAACAGAGGAACAATAAATCCTTCCTTTTGTTGCCGATTTTTAAAACAGTAATACAAACTGGCCAAATTAATTGACAGAATTAATCACATATTCATGACCACTTCTTGTAGGATTTTTGAAGGGGAAAGAACATATAGAGGAATTGTTTGGCTGACTTACTTTTTAAAAAAGGCACGTTTCTTTCCCTAAGGCTCCCATTTTCAGAATAAAGGGTGAATTAAGAAATTAATGCAAAGTATTTTCTTCAATTAGTATTTTAAGATACTATGCTAGGAATGTTTATACAGCATTAAATATATTATTTCATTATATTTTTCAAATATATTTAAAGTTTATCTTTGGGGACAAAGAAAATCCCTGAAATATTTGAAGTTCCCTAGGTAGCCTGTAATCTAAATACGGGAGCAAAACATATGATGAAGCACAGTTCAGTGCTCTTCAAGTGTTATCCAAAGAATGTGAGCACATCATAACTCTTTTTTTTAAATTAAAAAACAACAAACAAAACGGCTTTACTTTAAAGAAAGGCACTAGCAACAAGGGTGGTAACATCTCTGGGCAGCTTCCAATTCAGGGTTGAATTTCAATTCAGATGAGAAAAACATTTCTGAAGTGAATCTCACTGTCCTCATTTGCTGTACTTTGGTCTCAACTGAGCAAAGTCTCACTTTTTGCAACCTTTTGGTTGCAACAAAAATTGGAAAATGTGCTCCAGGAGCACACCAACTCTTTTGCTGCGTGCATCCGCTCTTTTGCACCACATGATTTGCTAAACTAAACATAATTTGAGAGTCCCATGGCTCTGAAAAGCAAGGTTTTATACGAAGTCATGCACAGATCCTTTCCCTGACAGTGTTGCCAAGGTACAGGAGTCGCGCAGCTCTGCACCAGTAGCAGAACACTTCCTCCCACTTGTCTTGTTTCTCACCTCTGCAGGTTTTGTTCAATAGTTTTCATGAGAATTTTGGGTGGGTTGGGGATGGAAAGGGAAATTCAGTTATGCACTTAACGGAGGACAAAGAATGGATAGAAAATTTGTATTCTTTTTTTCCCCCCTAACTTTCCAAAAGATACTACATATAGCAATACAGTCATAAAATTTGGAGAGGGAGATTTAGGTAGATACTTGGCAAGCAGAAAACTTTATGGCTTTTTTACTGTGCTTGGCAAACATTTGGGAACAATTTGACAAAAGAATTTGCTAACCCAGTGCAAAAGTGCAGATAAATGCTTGCTGAGCTTATTTCACGATAATAAATTGTGCATGAGAGCTCACAGCTACGTCTTGGTATGAGGCATTGATGACCCCAAAATTAAGCAGAATGAGCTTTTCTATCCACCTTCCCTCCAAATGCAAACCGTAACTAAAAAAGCTTAGGAAGAAATGTTTGCTACATGCCATGTGAGAAAGGCTGAGCCCTGGCTGTGTCTCCAACAGCTGAATGGGAGTTCTTCCTCAGGCAGAGATGTCGTCAGGAAATTCTCTCTTTTCAGAACATGAATGTGGGTTTTAAATACAGCTTAACCTTTGTTAAAAAGAAAAGAAAAAAAAAAGAGGAGGATTTCTGCCACAGTGTTTGTTAAGGGAAAGCCCCCTGCACAGCACTCTCCCCCTTACTTAATAACTACTCACAACTTGCCCCATTCTTCCTGCTTGGCCTGTTTGCTTGTAGGCCTAGGAAGAAGAATTGACTTAACTGTTCTTTCACGTGAGAAATTAACCCTTCCATATGCCCTTCTCCACACATATAAGGTAATGCCACTCAAAGGCGTAAATGCTAGCTGGAGTAGTGTTTCTGCACATACACAAAAGGGCGTATTGGAAACCCTTTGGGGAATGTATTTTCTACGGTGACAGGCACTTATATAGGCACAAAATTTGTTAAGCGTGTTAATAACACAACTTGGTATATACTGCGAAACAAAAGATGTCTCTGTGAACTGACTGGAAAAAACAGTGGAGCAGCGCAGACCTGTAATCATCGCAGCTCACGCCACACACCGCTGATCGTTGCCACGGCAACAGACAGTGTTTCATGACATCACTGAAATCAAGGGGGGATAAGCAACAAGGGCAAACAGATACCAAACAATTTCTGGAAGGAAGGAATTTGTTTGAATATATACATCGAGCTATCTACAATGTCATGCAAACCAAAGGGTAAAGGAAGCAGGAAAAAGAGCGCAAGACGCACATTCAGAAATTTCCAGTGAATAAACCAGCTTCATTGTAACCTTACAGTTTTACCATGGAAACTGCATTTGTGTTGAACATCTTTAGCCGTCTCTGATATTTTTCAGAAATGTGATTCGGGACAATCTGTAAACCAAGCTGTCCAGGGCAGCTGAAAAAAAGAGCAAGGCCTTTTGTGATTTTGCTCCAGGATTACATTATTTACTTACTTGTTTAACACTAGGAATGTCTACAGCATTACCAAAGGGATGAGAAAAAAAAAGTGTGAGTTATGCTTTTACAATGGGAGACATATCTTATGTAAATAGAGAACAAGAAAAGAAGCAGTGTGGGGAAATGGAGCCAAAATACTGATAATGAGACTGTGAGAGTCAGCTGGCATGACAACTTGCTACAATCCAAGTGATGAGCACGATACTCTTACAGAACTTAGCTTCATTGAAGTTTAAGTCTCTTCATTGATTTCCAATGGTTTTGTACCTTCCTAAAAAGTGAGTACTTTGACCTCCAAGATCTGCAAGAAACAAAACTTAGGAACTGATCCAAAACTCAGATTTCCCACATTACGGGTATCTTTCTGCTGTCCTGTAGGTCTGAAATATGTGAGTGAGCTTAGAAATCTAATTTAAGGGGACTCTTGTTTTCAAGTTTGTTTTCCAAACCAGCTTCTTTATTGCGGATTGCTTTTTAGTAGCTTTTTTCATTTACCGATAGATTTTTACATTGCTTTTTGCTGTCACATTTTTGCATGGTCTTACACAAATTATATAAAAGGAGTGATCAGTTATCAATAAAAAGAAGAGTCAAAAAGAAAAAGAACAAGTCCTTGAAACAAAAAGTGTAACATAGCTTAGGATGCTGAGCGTGAAAGGATTAACTTCTGTCACCAGGATTCCCTTGGAGGATGAAGTAGTGTTAGTTCAGACATAAAGGTGAGTATTACCTCATACATATTTACTTGAATTTGGACATGTATTATTTTCCGTATCATGATTGCTTCTACACTTTCTCCCATAATACAAAAGCTAGGAGTGCAATTAAGCCATGGGACAAATTAATAAAAGAAAAAGAAATATGAAAGAAAACAGGTGATTAAGAGCTTTAAAAATGTGCTTGGATATGTATATGAATAATAAAAATTATTCAGTAGTTATGGGTACATAAAATTTCAAATGTGTCAGTTGTGGCACTTACTGAAGAAAAATACACTTTTTCAACAGGTGCTCAGGTTCTTAAGCTTTTTTTTGACACTTACTTGGATATATATGATCTAAATTTAATTTTTATCACTGGTACAGGAGTGCTTGCTGTATGCAGAAAAATCAGAGAATATATTATTTCCAAGGTGTAAGAATACAGAACTAATTGTCAGCCTTTTAAATTAAGCTTCCTTAGGAAAGCAGGATTGGCATTACAGAGGGAGTAGATTTAAATCAGGCTGAGAATATTAGCATGTGATGACATGCTAATATGATGACGTTCTTCTCATAGCTAGCTGAAGTGATCATTTTTCCTTGAAATAATACAGTGTTTAAAAAAAAAAAAATCAAGTTATTAATTTTACTGTTTCTTAGTTTTTAAAAAAATTAAACTGTGGCATTAGAGATGGAGTAATTCAGTCTGCTCTTACAAAAAAAAAAAAGAGAAGTTCTGGTTATGCTTAAAACAATATAAATTTGCTTATGACTATGAGTCAAGCTTGAAAAGGTGTACTTATAAATATTCACAATTCATATAATAGAGAGATCATCTATTTTAATAATACCATTTAAGACTGATATTGTGCTTTCACTTCAGAGCACTTACTTACAAAATTAACCAATTAAACACAGTTTAGTTCATGCATTAGACATTTTTTTATGGAGCTGACAAAGCCTTTTTAATTCAATTGACACGTGCAAACCCTTTTCTCCGTGTGTCCCAACTTTGGTTCCAGAGACCAGTTCTTTACAGACAGAAGCAGCTATAAAGTTGAAAGTACAAAAATACGTTACAACTGATATTCCAAAATCATCTTAAATACCATCATCACAACAGACACTCAAGGAGCTGTATTTGCTTTATTTTAAGGGGGAAAATAATCAAAGGTTGTGCCATTTCACTGTCAAGTCTGTTCAAGAGTAAAATAATTTATTTCCTTGGTGTTTGTTCTGATTACTCCATTACAGTATGCAAGCAGGAACTGTTCTGTTGCTGCTCCTTTACAGCAGTTTCTGACTCTACGCGTAAGTCAGTAAGCTATAGGCAATGTTTCTAAGAAACCTTAAAAAGTAAACCTAATATGCCTAGTTATGTACAAATGCATAAGTACAAAGTAGACAACAGTAAAAAACATAGCAATGGACTTTAATTAGGATTTCAGTAACAGCAAGATGCTTATCTAGAAGAAATTACTAGTATTACAGGACAGAGGAGGTGAACCATGGCTACTGTTTTACTGATATATTGCTAGACCTTAGAACAATGTAGAGCTCTCTCAAAGTGCTATGCACATACTAATCTTGCAACAAATCGACCTACTGCCTAGAGTGTCACAGTTCACATGGTTAACGCTTGGTCAGAAGGAATTAATCTCAACTCTGGGAAAACCTCATAGGGGCAGCTCCTGAACTTTCAGTCCGTATCTCCACAATGCTCACAGTGATGCCCACACAGTGCTGAACTTCACTGAGACTAATGTAAACAAAGTTGTTCAGCAACTTGTGGTAGTGAACGATTAATTTTGCTGTAGTGTTTATATGCTTGGACTTCTAATGAAAAAGAAAAATAAATTGAAAAGGTGTTAAGGTTATACGATTGGAATTAGTCCTTTAAAGTATCATGAAATTTCATTTTATTTGCTTTCTTTTTCCAAAATTTTGTATTTCCATAAAGAGAAAAGCTGTTATTATTAAATTAAAGAGCCAAAAATCCATTTCTTTTCAAAGAAGCTTACAATGAAATTACCTATAAAGAGCATCAGTTCTTACTTTTGGCTGGGTTTTTTTTAAATATATCTTGAGTTCCGAGTATATAAATCAAGATATTGCATAATAAACCTAGCCTTTTTTTTTTTTTTTTTAAAAAATCTATTGATTTAAAAAATAGCCTGATCTACTGGTCAGAGCCCTTAAAAATTACAAATGTCCTTTTTTATAAAACTGAAAAATAGAAAGAACAGTAAATTTTCAGCAATATGACTTACATATTTTTTTCCTTTGAGATTCCTTACACAACAGTGCTTTAGAAAGATGCACAATAGTCTCCATAAAGCTATTTGATTCTATTTGGCTAGCATGAAAATATTGTTTACTGAAATGCAGAGTACATAACAGGATTCCAACTGCTCTTAAGCTGAGTGGTTTTATTCCCTCACATAAGAGATGGTTAATTATCAATTAGAACACAAAAGGCAACTAGATACCTCTGTTGTAAAATGTCTTGATCCCCACTATTCTTTTCCTGCTATTCAGCTTTTAATATTGCTTTTCAAATGTCCCATCTGTCCTGAGAATTTATGACAGAATCTTTTAGCGTCGAAACTGAGATACACAAGCCAAACTGATGCTCCTTTTTTAATATGAAAATATGTGAGGGTTAGAACTTTAGAGTCAGAGAAGCAATAAGAAAGTTCCTAAAAATTTTGGAAGGACTTATCTAGAAAACAAAAAGATGACCTTTTTGTTTGTTTGTTTTAGTTTGTTTCATATTAATCATATTTGGTCCAAATTAATCTTAAATTTCAAGTGCAAGCAGTGATGCTCCTAAGCCAGGAGAACTGAAGTGAATTTAAAAATCATTGAACCCAAGGTGTACTGAATCCTAGCAGGATTTTGAAAACAGAACTTTAAACATAAGATTAGATTGGTAAGTACCCAAAGGAGCCTCCTAGAAGACCTCTCTTCAAGTGGTCTCATCAAGTTTTATAAAAAGAATTCAAAAAAGATATTTAATGAGACATATATTTATAGAAATGAATTCAGCGTGAACAGAAGAGAAACAGAAAAATACATTTTCTCAGACTGCTTAGAATGGAAAGCATATTTGATCACTAATCTGGTGTAGCTAGCCTTAGGCGTAAGGTGAATTATCATTAACAATAGAGATTACCCGGTACACTACAATTTAATATACTTACGAAGATAAAATTATGCATTAATTGTATTACAGCTGTTCCTTTTTCATGATTTAAGACAAATGCCTGCAACCATTTCACATCAGTCAGATGTTTGTGGGACGGCGTTGTAAATCTTACTGTGTTGCAGTTTTTTTCCAGTGCTCAAGCACATATGTCAATGTTTTATCCACAATACAAGCTATACAGAAACAATGTTTCACCTGATTAAATAAATAGTATTTCCATCTAAGAAGAGTTTTTATAGATAAAAAATACTGCAAGATGGCACTTGATTACGTTTTCAACTGGAATGCTTTAATAAGGTTGTTCATAACAAATATTTTGTGGGGTACAGGACAGATCTAATGTATCAAAGCACTCAGAAGGAGAAAGTTCCACCTGACAATTTCATTCAGAGCTTTACTTCTCTGGGGCAGTTACTTGGAGAGGTAACAATACTGTTGTTTTTTCATGTGAAAAGGATGCATTTCATTTGCAATTGGACTGAGATCACAAGCTCACTCAATCATGGTCACTATCCACACAAGAGACTAAGGAGTGATCAGGCCTGGCCTTGCCTAAACAACACTTTGTCAGAAGACCTGTACTTGTTATCAGTATAGTGCATTTTTAATCTCTGTGAACAGGAAACTGTACTTGAAAAGAAAAGCTTCTTGTAAGGAGCTCCTGGGGAAAAACAAATAGTTTGGTCGTAAGAGGAGATCTTAGAAGTGCTTTTTAAAAGTAGACTGACTGCTTTTGAAGAATATGCACAAGTCTAACATCTGGTGTCTCTGAGAGGGTTTCTCTAGTGGTGTGGATGCTTTTATTTTTTAGATTAATTTAGAGCAGTTTAAATGCTTTAAAGAGCCAAATCTGAATCTAATGTAAACCAGAATTCTTACCATTTCAAGCCACAAAAACCCCCAAACAACTAAAAAAAACCCCAAACCCTCGCCCACCCCGCAGAAGCTAAACTTCCTATTTTCCTGTTGTCCTTATGCTAAAACTGAAGTTTTAATCCTTCTGAAAAGGGTTGCAAAATCTTGTGTTTATGCCCATTGTGAATAGGAGTGATACTTGTACTTAGAAATTTCTCTGTGTAGTAGCATACTACAAGCACACAGTGTGTTGTAGAGTGACAACATCTAAGCAGAGTAAGTGAAGACTTCAGTAATGGCATAGTAATTTGCTTGCTTTTAATGTTACCTCATTCTTGCTAACCCATGCTGTGTTTTCCCATTTTACATGCACTCATTCTAAAAGAGGTTGTCTCTTATGGTATGTCTGTACAGCGGCCAAGAAAATGACATTCTGACAGGTACCTCTGGATACAATCCTCATGCAAGGTATAAAGAATCATGTCCACGAATCTGAAAGTGCAGGTTTATTTGATCAATGTACTAAAAACATTTCTAAATGGCAGTTTCAATATTGGAAGTGTCAGGCAAGAGATGTACAATAGTCATACCAAAGCTTTTGGCATGGCATAACGAGGTTTTGCAGGTTCTGAACATAGAATCATAGAATCATCATAGAATCATAGAATCATTTAGGTTGGAAAAGACCTTTAAGACCATCAAGTCCAACTGTAAACCTAACCCTGCTAAGTCCACCACTAAACCATGTCCCTGAGCACCTCATCCACACAAATCCACATGTAAAATGATGCCACAAAAAGAGACTGTCTTATGACAAAAGAACTGAAGACGACACTCCAAGGGATGACTGCAGTTTTGTAAGACAAATTCAAAAAGGGTACCTCTGTCTGTAAGTACCCTGGAGGGCTCGAATTCCTGGGTAGGTCCACATGAAGATGAGACCTTTCTCCTTCCTCCCTTCCTTTCCACAGAAGGAAATGGAGGAGGTAGGAGGACCACAGTCCATCAAGACTGCTTCTTGGGTGGATGAAACACCATGACACTTATGCCCATTGTAGTGTTCACTCACAGCTCAAGCTAAGCACAGTGTAAAGGATTAGGTGCATCTAATGAACCAAAAATGCTAAGTTTCTGTACAACAGCAAACAGCTAGGAACTATGCCTTTAGGGGTGAAAGGTTTGCATTTTAAAGAGAGAAAAGCAAACCCTGGGGAAGTAGAAATTAGTTTCCTATATAAGATGTGTTGTGTTTGAACCTACTCCGTGTCTCATACCAGCTCATGACTAATTTATCTCACATTCTGTTGGAAGCATATTTTAATTATATTGAAATGTGCTTGGCAAATGGGACCATTAGTTTATCTAATGAAGTGTCCACATTCACATCTGCAGGTGCAAGCTACCTTCATTTTTGTTGCAGAGTAAGAATGTAAGAAAGCTTAACAGTATGTAGAAGATTGATGTGTTTCACTAGACAAAGAATGACCTCTCAGGCTTATGAAATCTTTCAAAAACTGATTTAGAATAAGAAAGGAATAACTGTTCTTGAACATGCCTAATCAGAATCAGTACCGAGTGTTTAGCTGTTAACTCCAAAATCCTGTGTTTGATGAGCTATCAGACAGACAGCTGAATCAATTTTTGCCATTGTCTGTGTATTAATGGCTTCCCTACTGATTTTTAACTTAATATTTCCTCATCTGTCTGCCTTAACATAAATTAATTGAAATGCACATTGATTCCTTTGTAAAAACAAGTAGGTGTACGAGCTGTTAATCTACCTTCTGTGACTTTTCCTGCCTTGTTTAAGAGTCATATGTTCCACAGAACCCAATAGAAAGCAGGCATAAAAATACGTTCCTTTCTCCAAAAGCGTGAGTTGTTTTATGTTTGGTGACAATAACCTACTTTTGAAGGAGTGTTTTCACTTGAAGTCCTAACTAAGTTTAACTGTGTAAGTATAGTAACACAACACACAAAGGTATAGTTAGTACATACATACATAGAATAGCTATGTAAGTGTAACATAACTATGTTTAAGTCCAGTATTCCCCTTTCCCTCCAACAAGGCGACACCGCTTTACATACTACTTTATGAAAACATGAGTTTTCTGTCTCCTCTACTTCCATCTGGAAAGCCCAGAAGATCACATCAGGTAGGTGAAGTTAAAGAACAGAGGAAATACGGGTCTAGGACTGTACCCTAAAATTCCCACTCATCTACCATGTAGTTTTTGCCATAGGCAAAACCACAAGCAAATCATTCCACAGCTCGGGGTTTAGCCTTTGGTGAAAATGTATACATATGTATCACCATGGGTTATATTATCTTGGTGTATTTATGTCTCAGTCTATTTGCTTATCTTACAAGTGTGCTTCTACTACATGGGTGGAATAGTCTTATGCTTTGGTTACAGAATACAGTCCTAAATACGTAACTTTCCAAAGCACTGTATTAGAATAATAAAATAATATGGGACCAAAAACTTCTGTTTTTTTAATCTTGAATGTGTGAGTTTGGGAAATAAATCATACACAAGTACATAAAGAAAGCTGCAATGTGAGTTGCCTGAAAATTTACCTGAGTGCTAAGAATGTACTTGGCCAAAAGGTAATCTGTTACTTCTTTCTAGGTTGGGAACCATAGTTTATTATTTTTACTTTTATTTTATTGAAATTGGAGTTTTAATCCAATGGTTATGCGAAAACTAGTATCAGGCCATGCAATTTCTTTAGAAAACTGAAAATTAAGACTAAGATTTACTGACATTGTAAAAAAAAATAAGCCTTAAACAATGTTATGCCTTATTTTGGAAGCTAAAGGTGGTTTTAGGACCCTAATTTTTAGGCACTGGGATCTGAAACATGTCAACTGCAAAAATGTTTTATTATAGAGAGAATGCAGGTTGCTAAATTACAGTATGAAGTCAAGGGGTATTCAGGGTGTGCAATTCATCTGTCAGTCCATTAAAAACACATGAACTCCTCCTCACTAGCACTCTCATTTAGTTTAACTAGAAGCAGCAGCAATGTGATGGCTAAAAGGGTGGCAAATGTGCAGATCACCCCGGGAGACTGCACCTTCTCTTGCAATTGAGCATGTTCACACAAAAGCCAAAATATACTTCCTTGAGTTCAGGGTAGGGGAGCCCAGGAATGAGTGTCCCGCAAGCTGTGCGTCTGGAGCACAACAAAGACTGCTGAGAGAAGCAGGCAGCAGAAACACAGCCAAATTGTAGAGGTGATGAAAAAAAAAAAAAGGAACTTTATCTGGAGACTTAGAGGAGACTTTAAAGAGTTTGTTGCAATCAAAAAAAAATTGCAGATGTTCTTGAGTAAGAGCAAGCTTGAAAGAACAGAACTGTTCCAATTCAATCCGGTTAGTCTATTTGCAAAGCTTTGGGGTTTTTACCTTATGTTCAAATACAAATTGATTTTACAGCTTTTGTTCTAAACATAAGAGTCTAGTCAGACCCATCTAAAACTCAGGGTCTTGTCACACGAGACAGCAGTGAAAGTTACCATTCAACAGAGCCAAGTTTGATCAGTCTGTTTGGGTGGCTGCAAATAAATAAAATCAAACAAGTGACCTCTTCCCTTTCCCTTTTCCAAAATGAATGTCAAAACTCAAAATCAGTATTCCCACTAAAATCTGTTTTGGCATCCAGTGAGCTGAGCATGACAAATGATATCCTATGACCTATAAACATAAATTTCCAGGCATTCTGGAGATGTAACAAAATCTTCTCAATCTTTCTAATAACTAGCATGACAATAAGTACAATTAATTTTTGATTTCATTGACAGCCTTTAACACTCAAAGTGCTCATTGTGACTGAGATTAATCTAGTGTCCTCCTGCAACCTGCAGGGAACAGAACTAACTTAATCTGTTAATTTCATTATCAAATCCTTAATTTCTGTTTTAGTTCCAACAAATGTTTTAGAAAAATACCTTGACTGAAAACAAGGAGACAACTACTATGTTGCTGGGTCATTTATTTCTATGTTTAATCTCTCTCACTTCACAATTTAGAATTAAGTGAGGCAAGAATTAGTGTGCTAGCAGAAGGAAAATTCACGTATCTCTTTTCATCCTTCATTACATGCAAATGTATCGCTCCATCATGTGTAGTCTACAACTTGCATAAGTCAGATAATAAGATGAAAAGTATGTAGATGAAGTCCAAAACACTCAAAAAAAAAAAAAAGATTTAACTATTAGGAAAAGTTCATAGAGTTCATAGTCATGATACAGTGCCATTAGCTGGAGACCACCCTAGTTATTACTCACCTCACTGATGGAGAGCTTTGCAAAGAAGCACCCAGAAGTAACTTCTGTCCATAAGCTGATGGGAGACCTAATGCAGCTTACTTCCAAAGGTGAAGAGATTTAAATATTACTAAATTTATACTGAAAGGAGATTATTTTATGGGCAATTATGGGTGGTTAGAATGCAAGTTATTTACACTGCTTGAAAAACCTTGCCTTATTCTTATGTACTGTCAGAATCAGCATAGATGACTCACAAAAGCCATCTATATCAGTGAAATAGACTCCTAATTAAAAGTGTGAGACAGAACCTGACTGGAGTGTCATGGCCCTGAGGGCACCGCCAGCCCTGACTGTCGTGTCAGGGAGCAGCCAGCCTCGCTGCTGCCTGGCAGAGAGCTCCCGCTGC
This sequence comes from Gavia stellata, assembly GCF_030936135.1. Taxonomy (NCBI): domain Eukaryota; kingdom Metazoa; phylum Chordata; class Aves; order Gaviiformes; family Gaviidae; genus Gavia; species Gavia stellata. The sequence continues at coordinate 80,889,647 of NC_082596.1, forward strand.
ACCAGTCACCACATGGCACTGGGTGGGGGAGAGAAGTGGCAGGAGAGAGAACCCACCTCTGCTCAGAAATGGCTGACCTCCCTTTCTTCATCGAGTCCCTGTTCTTTCACCAAGTAGGAAAGTCTTCAGGCTGGAGACCATGACTGTTGTGGAGGTCCTGGATCATTCTGCTACATTTCAAAGTTAATGGTCTTTCTTGGTACATTTTAGCCCATGTTATTTTCCTCCACTCTTGGCCTTGCCACAGCTGAAAAAACAAAATAAAAAATGGCACTTGCATTATAGATATGGAAGCAGACTCAGGTGTTGCTTCACCTTCCCAAATATTTCTGTCTTTCCCCGCATCTTCCTCCAGAAGTGAAAATTGTGCTTGTCATTTTTGAAAAATTACTAACCATCCCTCTTAGCCCCTTTCTCCTGCCCTCACCAAAAAAAAGAAAACAGGCAGCAAAACAAAACTGCAACACAGAGAAGAAATGGCTTCGCTCCCTGCTATTGCAGCTCACTCCACAGTCCCAGAGAAGCACTTGCTGCCTCTGGGCCATTCTCACAGCAACACCTATTGCTTGCTGGCCAGGCCACTGCCCTTACTATTAAGTATTCACTGTTATGTTAGTCAGCTGCATTGTAGGAAGCCTTGTAAATATAGGGAAACATTCAAGGGAACATGATTCAGCTCTTTTTATGGTAACAACTGCAGAGTAATGTTGTTACTATAATAAAATAGACTTTGTTAGTGGTACAGCCGCACAGATCCTCACCGCATGGAACAAGACGATCGGTACTTACCTGTTACACAAAAATACATGGCCTTCAAGCTTCTGCTAGGATACATGGTGAGCAAGAGACTATTGAAAATTTCTTGGTATGTGGTAGACAATGCTGTACTCGAATTAAAACAGAAAGCACCTCTTCAGAATTAGCTATGTTATTATTCCTTTGCCAGTAAGCAACCCTCCCATTTATTTGCAAGCTAAATTCTGAAAGATATCCTGCCCTTCTTTTCAAAGACTTTAGTGGGAGTTAAAATTCAGTGGGAGTTCTAATCCACCCATGGGAGAGGAGGGAATCTGCAAGCCAAACTAAACAAATCTTCTCCAACTCATGTGTACAATACTTCTGAATTTCTTTTTCGTGTCATCCAAACACAGGATTAAGGATGAAACAAGAACAAACAGCTAAAACGGTGCAGGAAATACATTCACCATTACTGGGCCAGACTCTTTTTATGTGTAAATCAGGTTAGTGCCAAACGGTCAAAGAAGCTGTATCAATTTGCAGCAAATGAATGTCTCATTTTATTCTGGGTTAGGAGCAAGGTCATTAATATCTTTTCAGGTTTATATTTGAAATCAGACAGATATTTTAAAAGCTTATTATCCATGAAAACCCTGGTGACATCTTTCTGTACATGCTGTACAATTAATGCACAATTCCAACAGGTTGTCTGTGCATTGGGATGAGTGATAATCAAAGGCAGATGTCAGTAAGGGACAACTCACCATTTCCAAGTGTAAAAGACAGAATATAAAACCAAAATGTTCTTTTCTTTCCTAAAAATGTATAATGCCTGTATGATCACAAGTCTTGCATAGCCGTTAAATAACAAAAGCAAATCAAACTTCTACAGCTGCATTTCTAAAAGCAAGGGCAGGAAAGCTGATACGGTTCCTTTTGATCGTGAGTATCATAGGAGGGAGAGGTACAGAACTTCTGCATCTTCAGTTAGCACAGAGTCTTTCCTTGAAGTCTTGCTTTTAAATACATCTAGCAATCTGACCCAGACTGCTCACCTTTCTCCGCAGAATAAGTCAGTGCTGAAAAATCCCAAACTGAGAAAGGCTGTATTTAATATATATTACAATGGTATTTAACAGATCTTCCACAGCAATTAAGCACCTAACTACCCTTAAACATCTGTGGCTGAGAAAAATGTAACCAAAAAAAGATCCTGAAGTAATCAGATAATGGCAGGAACAAAACACAGACTGAGGGTATTCACATATTCATGAATATGAATTAATTACTCCAGCACAATCCAGTGCAGAGCACATAATGGCGATCTCCTTCATACCTGGAATCTTGGCAAGAAATAAAGAGCTTCACTAATTTATGTCCTTCAGACACTTTCTTTGTACTAGGTGAATTCAATACAGTACAATTTCTTGAAACACATAGTCATATGAGACTAATTGTAAGCTAGCTAGTGAAGTGTTAATAGTAGTCATCTTCTCATAGGGGCACTCTGCCCATATATATAGTTCCTCCGCAGGTCTAGGCTGCCTTTTAACAGGTAACTAAAACATGTCAATATTGTGTGCCGTATCATTCAAGTGCTAGATAATACCCTTGTAAGAATAAAACTCTTGGTCTGTGCAGTTGGGATGCTGCACTTCAACTCTCTAATATCATCTAAATGACTCTTCACGGTCTTCACTTCAGCCATATAACACAACAGACAGTATTTAACGGTAATCTGCCCAATTCATGCCTCACTTCTCCTGTGGCTTCTTCTCCGTCTTCTCCTGCTGTGCTGCTGCTCATTTTTAGTGTTTACCATCAGAACTTATTCACTTTTCCATAGCTATCTACTGCCTTTGGTCTTTTCTATACCTTATTGATTCAATTCTTTGTTCCAGTCAATTTCCACTTTGCTCTTCAGGGCCATTTGTTACACTCTAGATGTTCCTGTTTTTCCATCACCCAAACAATTTTTATTTTTTTTTTAAGTGGAATCAGTGCTTTCTATTCTCACTTAATCTATTGATCTGCTGCTCTGTCCTTTTCTTCTAAAATTTTGTTCTTACATTTAAATTGTAATTATTCTTTAGCTTTGTTTCACTCTGACCCAACAATTTGGAGCACATAGGTTCTTATAAGAGCTCAGACTTTGCTACAGGGAAGTAACACACAGTTGTCACCAGGAAATTTGTGCTCATGCAATTCTCAGAAACATTTTTTTGGGGGGGTCAAAATTAGAATAAGGACAGACAGAAATACAACATTTTTATTTATGATGATATAACAAAATATATGGTACATCTTCTTTCCTTTGAATCTACCATCTTCATTGAGAAGAATGCACAGACTACAAGCCTGGGTTTCAAAAACACCTCTTCTGCCTTGTGGAAGAGGGTATTTTCATCTTAGTGAGGTAAGCTGATGGCTATCATTTCCAATTCAAGTTTCAGCAAGTTGCATATAGAAATCTCAGTGCACTGTGTTGAGAGCACACTTCTAAGAATGCTGTGTATAAGGCTCATACCTCTATTGCTAAAGAGCAGATGGGTAGTAAACTGAAGCACAAAGCATCTGTGTTCTGGGCAGCTTATTCAGTTCTAAATAAAGTTTTTATCATAATGTTAGAAAATAAATATGAAAAGATTAACCTGTATGCTACTGTTGTATTAGTAGCTGTGTCTTATAGCTGTCAATAAAAAGATTACTAAAGCTGAAACTCAAGCCAACATAATTAATGTAGTTAACATTGGAATACTTAAGACAATTATATGATTGAAACAGAAAAGATGTTATTTTATCTCAAACAGTACTAAATTAATGACTGTTGTGTTGTATATCCTAATATCAATGAAGTAAATACACCGTGTCTTATCACAATAGCAAAAGTTAGTAATTCATGACGCACATGGGAAAGAGCAAATTTTAGAAAATATTTTTGTTTTGGACAGTGCAGTATTATTTAGGATGTGAGAAAATAATTTAATAGAGGAGAGAACAGAGGTAACTTTTTATTTCTCTGTTAAATCACGTTAGCAGTTATTTACAATAAAATAAATCTTGGAATACGGTACGAAGAGATTTGCAACTTGCCTATTAGACACAATAAAGTAATATAATTTGTCCTTCAAGCTAGAAAATAAATCTGGCAAGAGGGGGCATCTCAGACTTAAGTGTAGTCACCTGCTTTCTTCATCAACTTCCTTTTCTGAATAAATAAATAGTAAACTTTTTTTTTTAATATTATTACTTAAGTTAGTTGCCTGCCAGATTCATTCAGAAATCATTTGAGAATAGAGTACTAGAAGTAATAAAATCTGATTTAAGGTAAATTCTCTTCATCTCTTTGACTGCTGATTGAACAGAGATCTTATTTGGGTTGGGGGTAGAGATGATACCGCCCTCCCCTAAATTTCCTGGAGAACATAAAAGTGAACTGTGGACACCCAAAACTCTGTAAATCAAGGGAGATGAGGTGTGTATGCAGTGATTAAGCTGGACAGGGAAATGATGCAACCTTTAATTGTTCACTGCTGCCTCGGGAATCCAGTATGTTTCTAGCCTGAAAAATGCCCAATAGTTAATGCTGTTAAGGTTGCTTTAACACTGCAGTGGGGCAGTACTGACAGTATTACATGGAATTTTATTGGTGTTACCTCATGATCTTAGACTAAAAATGATGTTTCTGGTTATGGTAATTAAAATACTGTTTTTGCTGTAATTAAGCATACAGATTAGAGTGGGTACTTTTCCTGCTGGATTAGATAAAACATTCAAACATTAAACACTGCAAGTAGCAATGATTGACTTCCACCTCTTCCGTAGCCCCAAGTGTTAAATGTTAAATGCTGGCATCAACGGGAAACAAACCAACCAACAAACAAACCAGCTTTAGGTATAATTGTAAATTGCAATGTTACAATAGCAAAGCACAGATGGGCTGCATTTCCAGGGCTGCAGGAGGAGAAAAATGGAGAAGGAGAGAAGATATAGACTAAAGTAGTAAATTGAGATTATTGGAACTCATTCAGGAGATAATTCATATAAAAACAACTTTGTGTACTTTTGTATCAGAACAATTAACTGGACATATATCTATTAGGTCAAACAACACAAAGTTACAGACTTACTAGAAGGAAATTTCAATTAAGTTGTCAAAGAAGTCATCTGAAATGACACACGACATCAATGTGAAAGTCTGACTTGAGTTACAATGAAGATTTCAGTGTCCTAGTTGGTTATGGAGAAATAAAAATATAAACAAAACTAGCTTGACTTCCACCCATGTCGGAGCTGAACACATCATTCTGACTTATGCAGAGTGATAGAAAATGGTGCATATTTCATATAATCCTTTCCTATGCACTGAACGCTATATGTTGCTTAAGCCAGATCTCAGAGGTGCTTAAGCTGCTTAGACTAGAAGTGGTGATTTCTTCGGTACTGTTGCCTAACTTCACAAGGAGTGCTCAAGTAAAATACTATGGAGCTGGACATAAGAGGCAGCACAGTCCAGCATGTGAAGTCCTTGGCAGCAGTTAAGTGACAGTTGCTTGGTGCCATCAAGGCAGGTCATGAGTGTGTTCATTTATGCATATGCATAGCATCATTTAAAGGAACTTTTCTGATGACGTTTCAAGTATGTTTCTGCAATGCAGTCCACTATCATAGAACAGACCCGTATTTACTTACACAGTGCAGGGCTGCATAGAGAAAGGAGCTCAGGTCCAAAAGTAGAATAATTAAATCAATTCAGTCCAAGCTGATGAAGCTGTACTGCTTCCAACCCTGGAGCTACCTTTTTGGTGCTTGCTTCAGGATCTCTAGTGTGCATGATGCTGCACGATATAAGCATGCTCTTGACTGTTGAGGAAAGTTAGATGGCAGAGAAGAAGAGGGCTTGAGAAGTTATGTTTTCAACTTGGTGCTCAGCTCTATTTATGGATCTAGTCAAGTGAACAGATTTTTTCCTGACATCATATGTATTGTCCCAAAGTGCTCTCAAATTTGAAAATCACTCAAAATTTCGTGTACTCTTTCCATTTCTTCAGGTGATAGAATATGTAAAGGCTGATTGCTACCCTTGTTTTGACAGTACTTTCATAATTCTGTGATATACTCTTTTAGCAGCCAGCAACAAAAAAAATAAGGCCCAGGAATACTATTCCCTCTCAGACTGCCTCTCTCACACCCACCGTTCTGGGTCATTTTGCACTGCTGTCATCAATTACGGAGAAAGGCTTGTTCAAACAAACACTATTGCATGAACGTGATTGATTTAAAGCAATGTTTTTGGACCTGGTGCCTTAGTGGGAATCCCTTTTTATAGGATTCTGACAAAATTAGGGAAATAGTAGCTTACACAGAAAATCAAATTACTGTTTTAAAAGAAGTAAAGGCCTAGTTTGATGTAACAAGGGTTCCCATTTCCACGTGAACTGAACTGTATGATAAATACATAAAACCTAATATGTTAAAACACTCTGAACAAAACACCAAACAAAACTCTGAAGTTAATGCCCAGTGTACATGATGGGAAATCATCATGCTTTTATTCACATTTTGATTCACAAGAGGTGCTGAAGAAAAAAAAATGCCTAGGAACAGTAAGAAATGGCAAACACACAGTTAAATAATGTATAGTTGATTTTAAGTATAAACAAAAATTATGTATTTCTGACTAGTTCTGTTCCTCCTAGGCTTCCTACCATTCTTGATCTCAATGGGATTATTTCAAAGGTCAGTCTTTAAAGGTCTTTCTTTAAAGGTAAAGATAGGTGCATATTTTTATAGGATATGGATGTAAAATAATAAGCTCCTAAAATAAAGAATTAGCTTACCTCTGTTGTCTAGAGTATGGCCACTTACTAAGCTCCACATAAATCCATATTGATTTATATTTTCTCAAGTATATAAAATGTAAGAAGTTTAGGATTAAATAGAGAATGGTTCACAGTGTATGTAACATCATAGTTATACTTGTAAATATCCATCAAATTAATCAAAAGGTGTGTTTCATTAGTTAGCTAGCCAGACTTAGCCAGAGAAGGCTTACTACACCTAGCAACAAGTGTGGCAACAATAATTTCCAATGGCAGCTTCCTGTGCAAAGGCCTATAATTTCCAAATCAATTAAAATAAATAGAACTGACCTGCCAACTCTGCAGAGAATGGTCCGAAAGAATCTTTGAATGATGCAATATTACAGCTCAAGAGTTGTTTGCTTCCTAAACTTCATAGGATTATTTTTGTTTTGTGAAGTTTTAATTTCTTGCTATGCCTAGTAAAGTTTTATTGTTTAATTTAAAAAAAAGAGAATACTTGTTAAACTTAAAACTTCAAACCTCTGCTAAATGCTTCAGACATTTTGCTGATCAAAAAAACACAACAGTGAAAAAGTGCTTTCAAACTATAAGAGAGTTTTGTTTTGTTTTGGTTTGGTTTTTAATTTTAAATTTTCTGATATTTTTGTTTCTGTGTAACTGGTAGCTGGGGAATATGGCTAGGGTGACATCAGATAGGCTATCAGACTCTACGTGACAGAAAGGTTAACACACATTTAGCACTTCTAACAATAAAACCAAGCAATCTCTAACAGTACAGTGACAGAGAATAATAAGAAACACGTTAGCAATTCTTAACCTTGATATAGACCTTGCTATGCAGTAGGACATCCTCACAGTCTTCAACAATTTCTTTAAGTGACAGTCTAGCAAATCTTCCAAGTTCATGCACAATTTAATTCTTCTGAATAGGCCAATGGATGTCAATATGACCAGTTACCTACTTAAATCTATAGATAAAATTTTACATATTGGGATTATTGGAGTAATTGTTTTGTAATCAGTGCTACATCTCTTCAATAGACGTTATTCTCAAAACTGTCACAACTGCCAAAGCCATGCTTGTCAAAATATTAAAACTTTGAGGAAAGACTAGAAAAACATTTGTAAAAATTCAGAGCAGTGAACATCTATTTTTTATGAAATAGAGCTCTGCAGGAAAATCATGGAAAGATCCAAATAGTCATGAAGGTGTTATGATCGAAGAACAAAGTACTGCAGGCAGGTTACATCACACTTTATGGAAAGATCTTTGTCACAGTTAGTTTCATGTGAAGTAAAGAAAAGCTTTCCATTGAAGCTCTGTTGAGGTTTCCATCAAGGAAAAGGTTTCTCATCAGGCAGTAGTAATTCAGTCCTAATGTTAAAAGCACCCATACAGGTTTCTCTCTAGTAACTTGAAAACTTATATAGTAAATCAACTGTAAAACATTTTACCCTGTGAATATTTGAAACAGTATCACTACTTTTTAAAATTTTTTAGTACACCAAAAAGACCAGAGGATTTTATTTTTTTTTTATTGCTTAGAAAGCTTACTGCACCCTCATGAAATCTTATAATTTTATACAGAGAGAATTTCTATCAATCCAAGGAGTGCAGCCCATCTTTTTTTTTTTTTTAATTTGCAGTGTGTTTATTTACATTTAATATGTCAGTTTTAATTGTTTTCTTCCCCATTGCTAAAAAAATGAATTAAGCAGATCTTGAAAATCACAGAAATCCAAAAACCAAAAGAATTTAACAGATTAGTAGATTACACTAATGAAGAATGTCCTGAAGCACAAAGGTTCAAAAAAAATACTGAGACTTTGACTTCAAACAGATGAAATATATCATTAGAAATACTGTCTACCCTATAAACAGCTCACATAACTGCTCTGGATACATAGATCAGGATATAGCCAGGAAAGCTGCTCAGTGTACCTAGAAATCCTAATAGGAGATTCAGCCTTTCTGCATGATATGGGGAACCTGCTCTTCACAGAGAGCGTATTTAACGGTTCTCTACTAAATGAACAAAACTGAGCAGAGTGGTCTGTGCCCACTCCTGGTTTATATTAAGGCAGGCATGGCAGAGTACAGGGGGATAAGATGTTTTGTCAGTATCATGACACATAATAGTGCAATTCTTAAAATATGCATCAACTTAAAATCAAAACTATATTGCGGCAGTAACAAGGCCACTGCAGAGAATATGTTTCAGATAGTACAGCCAGTTAAGTGAAAATTTATGAGACAGCAGTGACTGCCTCAACAGCAAAGCTCTACTTTTATGAGCATGCTTGAACTATTCTGCTTTAAATGCTAAGTGAGGCTGATTACTGTAGATAAACAAAAATGAGTGTGTTCAATACAACTGATCCACAGCACAGTAAAACATTTCAGAGGGCATAGCTACAGCAGTATGAACATTGCTAAAACTGACAGAACTTCAACTGTTTTCTGGAAGCTGAGCTTCCCCAACTATGGCAAGGATGTATACCGTAGCAGCACTTATTTTATCTCAGCCTTCTGACTGTACTGCTTTTTTTCCTACTCAAAAGGAAACACGAGGCTGTGGTTGCTATGGTCTTTTGATGAGTACAGTCCAGTAGCCTGCTACAGTTTCAGTTTCCTACTAAAAATGGGTCTGTGCAAACTGCAAATCATCTATGCTGCATGACCAAAAAATACTAGTGCAGATAATAGCATCTTAATCTTCATTTGGTAACTGTTTTTCACATCCAACCAACACCTCATCTACATCACTTTGAGTTGTAAGGAATTAGTTTTGCTCCCTTGCCTCTTATCTAAACCTCAGATACACATTAAAATAAAGGTGGCAGTTTTGGTGGATTGCTAAAATAGAGATTGATGAAGGACTGTATTTTCAGTCATCCTTTTAGAAACTTTTTAGCCCATGCTCGTTTCTAACTTTTTGTATGTAAATGTTCATCATGACATGAAATAAAGTCAAACCCTGAGGAACAGAAAATGAGAAAGCCTTCCAATACTATCAAGCACACAATATTTGTCCTCTGGCACCTCTGCAGAGTACCCCATGAGGAAGGCATGTAGGCTGTTTGTTCTGTTTGCATAGCTCCAGATCCTCCAGGTTAGAACTGCAATCTTCATACTCAAATTAGCTGTCAATAGTCAGCAAGGCAAAATTACTTCAGGAGGTTTACCTGGATTTAACTCATAATTAACCAGATTTAACTTAAAATTGTAGACTTCCAAAAAAATGTATAGGCTTTCCTCCTTAGTTATCCCACTGTTTTGAAAGATAGGGATGAGGTAATGGCTCAGCTCCTCCATCCCCAAGGTGGACAGCCGGCTTAATACGGGCCGGCAGTCTGCCCAGGTGGCCAAGAAGGCCAATAGCATCCTGGCTTGTATCAGAAATAGTGTGGACAGCAGGACTAGGGAAGTGACCAGCTCTTTATACTCAGCACTGGTGAGGCCGCACCTCGAATCCTGTGTTCAGTTTTGGGCCCCTCCCTACAAGAAGGACATTGAGGTGCTGGAGCGTGTCCAGAGAAGGGCAACAAAGCTGGTGAGGGGTCTGGAGCACAAGTCTTATGAGGAGCAGTTGAGAGAGCTGGGGTTGTTTATGCTGGAGAAGAGGAGGCTGAGAGGAGACCTTATTGCTCTCTACAACTACATGAAAGGAGGTTGTAGTGAGGTGGCTGTCGGTCTCTTTTCCCAAGTAGCAAGTGATAGGACAAGAAGAAATGGCCTCAAGTTGTTGGATATTAGGGAAAACTTCTTCACTGAAAGGGTTATCAAGCATTGGAACAGGCTGCCCAGGGAAGTGGTTGAGTGATCCTCACTGGAGGTATTTAAAAGACATGTGGATGAGGTGCTCAGGGACATGCTTTAGCGGTGGACTTGGCAGTGTTAGGTTTACGGTTGCACTTGATGATCTTAAAGGTCTTTTCCAACCTAAATGATTCTATGATTCTAAGTCTAGCATGTTGCTAAAGCAAACACTCTGACGTGACTGTGGCTAGATGCCACTGGAGAGCACACAAATCAAGGACAGTCTTTGGCCTTTCCCAGCTCATATGCACTTATAAGCTCATTGAGAATATTTTTCACTCAAGAACACAGTGATGGCAGAGTTTTCACAGAAGTGTTTGTGTTGCTAAGTACTTTCATTCTTCTCTCTTCAATGTTTTGTTAACACTGCGGACTTGACCCTACAACCCTTGCTCACTTAAAACTCCCACTAGCTTTAATCAAAGAAAGTAATGACTGGAAGATGGGGCTGTATAGTAGTAAAATCTGTTCACAGTTCTGCCATTTTTAAACATCCTTTAAGAATATCCAGCTCACTTGAACTTGGTATGTGAAAAAGCAGTATCTGATAAATGTCAAGGACCTCACTATGGTCTATTTTTTTGCCCAGGGTATAGAAAGTCATGCGATGATATGTCCTGTACTATGTTAATACTCTGCCTTAGGAAATCCTCAGCTTTTCCAAGAGGCACCTGGAATATACATTTTGTACATCAAGAGACAAACATAGAAACCCAAGCAATAAGAGGAATTGTAACATTTGCCATGATTATTACTACTAAATATTCAAAGGATAATTACTTATTGGCAGTTTTTCATTCAGAGCACCACAAGACACTGAAGAGAAGTTTACCAAGGTTTCTAAGTGCTTTCTAAGTGATTTTGAGACAGTTTTTATCAGAAGAATACAAAGAAAGAATAGTAAAAAAACAGTTGACTAATGAGAAGGAAAAAAAAAAACCCAATGCACAAAACTTCCCAAAGAAATTAGCTGAATTTACAAGAAAAAACCACATATTCTGTGGAAATTTAGCTGAGGCACAAGTGGGGAAAAAAAAATCTTGCTAGTCATTAATACAATATTTTTAATAAAGGATTTACTAAAATGAGAAGTATGGGTGCAGATTAAGGGGTGGATATAGTCTTTGTGGGAAAAATTAAAGAAAACAACCTGCGACATCTAAGAAAAAACAGATTAGCTTGAAACAACTTCACAAACTTCTCAAATAGAAGTCTGGAGGAAACAGAACAAATATCCTCTGAAACTGCTGCCAAAAGTGCCATTTTCATACCCTTTTATGGAACAGGATTGTACAACCAGATTCCTAACCCCAAATAAAACTTTCCAAGATAGTGTAAATGAGTATGGTCATTATTTCCAGATATATATGCATTATATACCTGTGTTGCCATTTTAGGCAGAGTGTTAAGGGCACGTTTATGGAAATATGTTAGATTTTATTTCATACACTCAGCCTGATGACAAAATCAACTGAGGTCAAGAAGAGTTCTTTCATTCATCCTAGGCAAAGATTATTTTAACTAAAATGGGTCTTTAGAAAAGAATCAAAGTCACTGCTCCTGTAATTAAACACAGAAAGACACAGAAACTGTCAGTGGAGTAAATCTTACTGATTAGTCATCATTTCTCTTTGTTTCAGTAAGGCTGGAATAACAGCAATGGCTTTTCCCACAAAAGTGAGGATAACTATCTATTGACTCTACAGTGCTTTGAAAATGTAAATATAGGTAAGTAGACTGTGAAAGAAGCAGATGATTTTACTCCATTGCCCAGGGAATTAACCCTTCCCCCTGAAAACCCCCAAAACCAAAACCAACATGGATCCTTTTCACTAGGCAGTTGCACATGTATTCAGCATCTACTGGGCAAATGTGGAGATGGAGAGAGAAGAAGAATTTGACAAATTTTGGGAAGTTGGGAAAACAAACAAACAAACAAATCTCCTTTTATTTTTCTGTGTGGCTGATGGCAGAGCTGTTTTACATGGTAAGAATTGTTATTCCTTCCTGTAATCAAGTTTCATACTGCCCAGAAGACAATCAAGATTGAGATCTTACAGACTGAAAACATAATAGGAAATTTCTTGGGGGGCATAAGCTGAAAGGTATGAAGAAAGAGAATATATGTAGGGTAGATTTTACACAAGAACAGACTAAAGAAATAATCAGATGCATAATGTCTCAGGGAAAAAAAAAGTAAAGCTTTCTGAAAGGGATCTAAAGTCCAAGGTTAGTGAAAATACTGAAGTGAAACCATGCACCCTGAGAATGGGTTTTCTGATGGAACCTGTTCCTTCCATTAAAATGTATTTAAAATTCAAACTTGATTCTTTATTCCAACAAACGATTTTATGGAGAATACTTTCATCAGTTCATGGTTTCTGTACTGCCATCTTTCTTTTCTGATCTCAAGAAATTCCCTTTTATGTACAATGAAAATTATCCTGTTCAAGCAGAAATCACAAGGATGGTATTGTCAAATGTATCAAACAAACTTAACTGCTTTTCTTCTCACAGCATATTCTACCCAGCATTTCTTACACACTACTGGGATGTTGATTCTTTCTTCTACTTCAGCAATGCAGAACCTTTACTGCCAATTTAACAATTTTCTTTCTAAGAAGTACCCTTGCTTTTGCTGACATTCTGTTCCTGGGTTTGTGGCAAGCTCTTTGTAAACTCATAAATAAATGGACAATCAATTCGGCATCCATAGTGAAAACCCTTCTTAAAACTCAGTTTTGCTACAGAAATACTCCACAGAGGTACACAGTGGGTGTCTCATGATGGCTCATTCTTAAAGCATTCATGAATGTCTTTGTTGCTTTATGTTTTCTGTTTTCCTTTTAAAACTATATATGGTTTAAAGTAAAGAAAAAAAATTGTTTTATATCTAGCATAGCTGCAAACAACTTGTGATGAGGACTCGTATAGCAATAACAAATACTAAATAATATCCTTGAATCCAAACATCAATATACAAGCAGAGTTTATTTATTTCATGCCTGTAAGGTAGATGCTTTCGGTTCCATGGACACCGCATGTTGGAAGATTCTAAACCGATAATAATTTTAAAAAAATTTTGAACAGCACAGGGTTTCACTTGTATATAGTTGCTTTTGCTATCCTTGCCACAGGCCAATTCAGAAGAAACTCCTTTCCAGTGATGGACTGAATAATGCGCAAAGTGCGCTAAGATGAAAGGTGCTATGTAAATTCAAAAGCATTATGAAGGATTAATGCCACATTACTTTTTAAAAGCCAAATGCTGTTACCTCTTGTCACTTGGCACACATCATTCAAATTAACCCAGCTTTTAGCTTTTCATGTTGGTTCTGGCCTGCTGTTGGAAAATCTGTATTACAGTTCCTGAGAGATGACTGTTGAAACACTGTAAACGAAGTCTTGTGTTTCATTCCCTTACCCTAAAGCAGGGTCAGCTGTACCTACAAAATTCCTGACAGATACTGCTATACAACCTTTTCCCAAAGGTCTTGAGTGATGAAGAATTCGCAGTCTCTGCAGACATTATTTTCTATTCCATTCTATTTCATCTTCTGTTTCCTATTATGTAAACTGAACTGCGCTTGCTGCAATATAAAGCTATTTTTTGTGTTCCTAATGAATTCTGTTAAGTAGTCACAAATACTAAGTGGATATGTGTGATACCACTATATTTCTTTCTCTAGCTTTCTGCTATTAAGAGCACCTGAAAGTGTTCAGCAAAGGAACGAAATACTCTGGAGTCCTGTCTTCTAAATTAGGGTCCATTTTAAAGGTTATCAATCCCCTGTATAAACAATAACACAGGATTTTCAAACTCTGGAGACCTCTCTCTTTGTGATTCTTGTTTTCCAAAGGTGAAGACTGCCTTTTTATTGCTTTTTGGAGCAACTGGTAACATTTGTTGGTTTACAGAGTTGCCACACCCAAGAGAAATATCATGTTGTTCTCAAATTACCTCAAATCACAAATGGCATTCCTCAGTGAAGAATGTATCTGGACGTTACATGTTTTACTGATGCATTAAGAACATACACAGTGAAAAAAGATCCAAACCAGTGGAGCTTATGGCTGCTTCCTGATGAGCCCAGGCATACCTATGACAACTAGTAACTCTGGTGCTTATGGCGAATGACCACCGACTTCTTCCTAGCCATCCCACAGGAGCCTATTGCCTGGTACTGCCCACCTGTGAGCCCAACTTCCCCTTGCTTGCCCATGCAGCAGGGAAGCAGCAGGCACCGCTGGCTCCTGCTCTGCGCTGAGCAGCAGCACACAGGTGTCATTCAGGGGGCCAGGGGAGCTTTCCAGGGCTGTTTCCTCCCTGCACAGGTACAGGGTTATCAGGCTCTTGTCCCTAGTTCCATTCAAATCCAGAACTGATTGCCCTTTTGTAATAGGAAGCCAAAAGCTTTAGAAAAGGGTAGGGTGGGAGATAGGGAGGGGAGGAAAGAGCCCACGCATCTTTTGCTGATAAGTTTGTCGATGTTTGAAGATTTGAAAGATTTACAAGCTTCAGATGGTACTTTAGGGACAAATATTTTTTTGCTTTTCCATTTTTATTCAGAAAAACGCTTTCTTATTTGTAATATGATACTATGTGTTGCAGAAAATGCTGAAAAGTTAACTGTAGAAAATCTTCTTCCCTTCTAGTTATTTTTAAATATCAATAAATATTTTATGTCCCATATAAGTTAGTCAATAGCACTTTTCAAACCACTTTGAAATTAACGGGCATTTAAGTTATTCAGTTGCTTTTTTTTACCCCAGTTTAATTTAAGCTTATCTTTTGGCAGTGGATAAAACCCCTGTATTAAAAGATTCAGATTGGGAAGGTTACATTGTCTTTAATCAGTAAGGCTAAGAAAAATGAAGGTCCCAAAATTGAGATACTACTTCTATAAGAGAAATTAAACCTCAAAGAATAAAAATAATGAGCCAGGTGACCACATCAAAAAGTTATTTAATTTTATGTTGTAGATGGACAGCTTGTGAAGAAAAATGTAGACACTGAGAAAGCAGAAAAAAAGCGTTCTGGCAGCAATGCTTTGATTCCTTATAAATGTCATCTTGAGAGATCATGAAGAAAATACTAAACTCTGTAGCTTATGTTTAATTAGCATTTTTAATTCATAGAGTTAACTATATAGCACATACATGTGTGTGTGTGCATGCATAAAAAATACTCAGTTATGTTATTACTACTTACGCTATTACTGAAGTAACTAAAATTGAAACATTCACAAATGGAACATCAACAGAAAAAAATCAAATGCTTAATAGGCAGGAAAACAGTGTGTCAGAGTCCAATACTCTCTGACCAGTTTCTTTTAGATATTCCATGAGTGGAGGGTGTAATGATTAATATAAAATTTACTTGTTGGAAGACAGTTGATGTTACATGGGATTTCTGATTTAGCGGAGTGATACAAAATATACTGAAAATATAATACAAATTAAGTTACACTTAGCAAAAAATAGCAATTGCAGTACACGGTTCAATCACAATACCAATGTGGTCCCGATTACCGGTCTCTGTAATATTCTCACCATGCGATGCTGGGTGTCCCCAGTCGCTGGAAAAGAAAACGTGGGTTGACACCAGCTCATGCCTGTTGCTCTCTTTGAAATACTTTTGTTAGTTGCTTAGTTTTCATATTCTCTGTTGCGCTGAGCCAAGTATTCACTTCTTCCATGCTGATCTGGCTAACTCGAGGAGACATTCACAGTCATTTAATGAACTCATGGAGAAACACTTACACCACCAGTTGACCCACTGAACTGTTGATAGCTGTTTATCTAAAACAAAGGCCTCCCTCTGGTCCCCATTGTGTTGAGATACAGTCAGCTTCTGTGCAACAGCTGTGGTCAGTCACACCCTGCATTATTCCCTGAGTTTCATGGGCACATCCTCCTCGCCCATCTCCTCTGAGCCTTCTGCCATTGTAGAGATTTATTGGTCAGTGACACAGTGACATAAAGAATCCTATTTACTAATAATACTTTTGGCTCTGCAAATCAAACATCCTAAGTCTCTCAAAATGTATTCTTGCTTCTGAACGTAATATTTTTGGCTTACAGAAAAGGGAGAAGTTGATCAAATGGTTCAGGGTAAAAATTAGACTTTGAGGAAAGAAGATCAACATCACATGAACTGCCTTGCCATGTTTTCATTAAAATCTTATTTAAATGATGAGCTGGTCTAGAACTTTACCTTTATTTTATCTATCAGTTCCAGGAAAGATTTATTTCCACTACTGTTAACATAACAGTCATGTTACTAAGAGCCAAATCCTAAAGTTTTTATGTACTTTTTGAAAAGAATTGCCAACTGTGTCCTGGGCTGCATGAAAAGAAACTGACCAGCAGGTTGAGGGTGGTGATTCTGTCCCTCTACGCCACCATGAGACCCACCTGGAGTACTGTGTTCAGCTCTGGGGGCCCCAACATAAGAAGGACATGGACCTGTTGGATTGAGTCCAGGGGAGGGCCGCAAAGATCATCAGAGGGCTGGAGCACCTCTCCAATGAAGACAGGCTGAGAGAGTTGGGGTTCTTCAGCCTGGAGAAGAGAAGGCTCCATGGAGGCCTTCTAGCAGCCTTCCAGTACCTGAAGGGGCCTCCAAGAAAGCTGGAGAGGGACTTGTCACAAGGGCATGTAGTGATAGGACAAGGGGTAATGGCTTTAAGCTGAAAGAGGGGAGATTTAGAGTAGATACAAGGAAGAAATTCTTCACGATGAGGGTGGTGAGGCACTGGAACAGGTTTCCCAGAGCAGTTGTGGATGCTCCATCCCTGGAAGTGTTCAAGGCCAGGTTGGACAGGGCTTTGAGCAACCTGGTCTAGTGGAAGGTGTCCCTGTTCATGGCAGGGGGATTGGAACTACATGATCTTTAAGGTTCCTTCCAACCCAAGCCATTCTATGATTCTATGATTGGCTAAGAAATCTCTATAAAAGCTGTGATGTCACATCTTACTTTCTGTGAATGGTAACTTACTCATTAGGAATATCACCAGTACAGTTAAAAGTACATTGAACATTCAGAGAGGGTGGATTTTACCCTTGTACAGAAAGTCAGTGTTAGAACCAATGTGCTGCTGCAAGCCCATTTAATTCCAAGGCTCTGAGGATAGTGTCTAGATGACTGTTGTAGAATATCAAAGGTCAACTCAATCTAGTATTCCCTTTATGAAAAAGAGGTTTCCCTCTCTCATTTACCACCTGTGGATTTTCCAAACAATGTTTTGTCTTTTTCGTTCCTTAGCCTACCTTATGTATTCATCCCATAAATCCTAAGAGTCAGAAATCAATACTCATGTCTCAGTTTTGAAACTGGAGCTTTCATGTTCAGAACATGGACAAATAATTTATTGCATTGTTTACATCATCTGAAACGCGCCTAAATACAGACATGCATAAACATAGGTGCATAAAACACATGTAAGTATTGGTTAGAAGTACATTAGGAGTGAAAAACTTAAAGACAGGTTCAGTCTGGAGAGTGTAATTTCTCAACAATTAGGTAGTGCCAGAAGTGACCTATGCTTAAATATCTTTTTAGCTGTAACTGCTGTTCTTTACCCTTGCACTTGATAAATATCCAGTCAATGTATTAGTAAGTTCTGTCCAGATATAATTGAAACATATTTAAAATACCTTAAAGAAATTAACTTTATTTCTTTTATTCCCACAGTTCAGCAGCTGCTTTGGCTGCATGCATCTCTCCTTACCCCCGCCCCCAAATTCATGTCACTCTGTCAGATCTGAGACAAAGAAAGTGAGAAGCATATCTAAATACATGGATGTCAAGGGAGTGATTTACCTAGCAACAGTAACTATGTGAAAGTTTTTCAGAAATGTCTCACTGTGCATGTGATGGTACCTTAATGACTTGGATTTTAGAGGACTGAAGAAATGGCTGGGAGGATTCTAGCCAAGCAAAGCACTAAACGACATGCAATGCACATGCATTCTGGGATATATAATGCCACCAGTGCACAAGGGAATTTACGCGCATCCTTTCCATTAATACTGGCAGGATTTTTGCTCATAAATCCATAGTTAGGAAAACATTATTTTACCCTATGCTACATTAGATGTAACAAATATGTGAACAGAGGAAACATGTTAGGATAAATGTTTCTGAGTTGTAATACCCATCATTTTTTAAAAGCAAACCACATAAAGAATTATCTGGAGTGTTACAACAATAACCCTGAGACCAAGGAGAGGCAAAAAACTGAGATGGTGCTGTGATATATAACTATCTACTGCTGTGTCAATAATGGATACTGCTGACAGATGACCCAGGAGATCAAAACCTGATGTGTACTGTGAACAGCTTTGTTTTAGGCAACTACATTTGATAGATCCTACTGAAAGAAAACTGTGTTCACATGAATTCAGCATAGTAACAGGTGAGCATAGGTTAAATTAATGTAAATCCAGAATAATCCAGTTGAGGACTTAATCAAAGTCACTGTACATAAGGATCCACACTATCTGAATTCAATGTACGATCTAAAGCAGAATCTCCAGGTGAGATCATAGCGCTCCAAAAAACACCTTTTCTATTCCACCCTATCTCCCCTCTTCCCACAGACATTTGCCCTCCATTCCTGTAAATTCAATGTCTTTCAAAAAGATACTGTAACCTGAGTCATCAGACCTTTGATGTAGATACCCTGTAGTGAGCCCCCAATGAAGACTAGAAAGGTTAAACTCAGAAAAATCTGCCTTTATTATAGAAAAGTAATTAACTTTCTAAATAGAGAAAGTTCAAATTAGATCATGCTGAACAGAAATAAAGAAGGGTTTACAGTTAACCCTGTCCATAATGTCTTTGTTTCCAGTTGTGGTTTTAGGCAACTTAATAATTTTCCAAACTGTAGCAAACTCAGCGTGTTCCAGATTGGTCCTTCAGTCATCTCTGAGGATTATCAGGCTACTTGCTGCTCTTCTGAGGATGATCCTCCTTCTCTTCTTTCCCTGCTACATGCTGTACGCCCTAAAACTTTTGGTCCCATTAAACAAATGCTCCCTAGGGACTGTCGCTGTCCTTCAGGAGTCTCCCTCTGACCCAGTCTTCCAGAAACTCACAGCTGAGAACAAACAGCACAAAACATAGAGTTCATCACATGAGTAATCATAGCAATGTTTTCTTTGTTCCTTCTTCTAAGATACCATTTCTTCTTTTCTTAATATTTCTTCTGTCTTTTCCTCTTCTATAGCTCTAAGGTCTTCTTCAACCTGGCTTATTAAAACCGTTCCTACATCTCTGCCTTTCCCACACTGTATTTCTTCAACTTTGAGGCTTTTGCATACAGTTTCACTCCCTCCCTTCCTTAACAATGATTCTAACTACTCATTTTTCCCCTTCCCAACTCTTCATGTCTGAAAAGGCATCGTCAATGCAGTTCCTGTACCTCATCCAGTTTCTTCTTTCAGACTGTCTGATCTGGAGTGATCCCTTCTTCTTCAGCTCATCTTCCCACATCAGCAGTCACTTCCTCGTTCTTTTCAGACTCTTCAACTGATCTTCAAAAGGACAGAGCATTGGAACATTAAAATGATGGTGTCAGGATGGACAGATATGACTCCACTCAATAATTTTACAAGCGATGGGAGAATGTGACTTTCTCACTGTTTCCAAATGTATTCACTACAGATTAAGAGAATCTCAGGGAAAGAGATGAACACCGTATAGTAGGAAGCACTACCAACCAAACAAATCCTGAACACAAAACAAAAGCATTTTACCTAAATTTGTCTGAACTCATTCTACAGACAGACCCAGTAGCCTTGCTATTCTGTTCAGTTCTTGCTGAAGAAACATTTGCAACTATGTGTTTTAAAGCACTCCAGGTTTTTACTTTCCAGAGAATTGGTAACTTTTAAAATTCTACTTTACAATCTGTAGCTAAGGTGCTGGGATTTCTATTATTTGGACATTGACTTCTCTTCTTTCCTTGTCCCCTCCCAAGCATCTTGCTTATTTAGTTCCAGTATATATGTGGTTGGTTCTAGTCACATACTTGCTACCATCATTTGTTTCATTGGTAAGGAGCAGTAAGTGAGCATAAATGAGGCCCATGTTACATGCTAAGAGATCTGTGATTGAATAGTCTCAGTCTAGTCTAGCCTTAGCACTGCAAGCTGTACTCTCTTTTTCCTTCCCCTGCTGTCATAATCTGTATTAAGATATTTAGGTACATGGTTCTCACTCTATAGCATGCAGACCACATGCACCCATTTTGTTTACCTGGATAGTTCATCTCACCTGACCAGCTGCCGAGGTAAAGTACTAGTTTGATATGGATGTCGGGCTCATATCTGAATAATACCTCCTCCTCGTCTGTTTCTCACACGAGACTAATTAAATCCTGGCTTTTCTCTATATCTAAACCAAGAAAATCACAGATAATCTTCACTGTTGTTCCTTTAACTGACAAGTGCCTTGACTGGAGGTCAATGAGGTCCCATTATGTTCTAGAAAAAAGGGTAGAAACAAAAAAGTCCATGAAAAAAATTTCAAAAATGTACCACCTTTAGAGATAGCTATTACTGTTTTCCCTGCTAGCAAAGGATTCACCTGTTAGTAAATACTGACCTTTTGGGAAAGCACACACATATAATGTGTATTTTCCTTATAGCGAGGAAGGCAGAAAGAGAGGCAGCCACTGTTCCTATGATCTTGGTTCTTCCACTGTTCAGACAAGATTGTTGCAAGAACAGAGAATTACCTGCTCTGGTTGAGAAAGATTCTGATTTCAAACTGCTACCAGCACAGAAAAAAATAGCCACAGATGACATGCATCTCCACTGAACTGCGTGTTCATAGGCAGCATGAAGAGTCAGTTTTCATGAAGTCCCAGATCTTGAAAGGCATGGTATATGAGTTTTGCAAAGGCTAATGGGAAAACCATTTATGCAATACTGTTCCTGGACTACAGTTTAGAGACCATGAATAAGGGTATTCTGTATTCTCTGTGGATCTCCTTATAATGGTACGAATATTAGTTAAAAAAAAAAATAGCAAAAATTCTTAGTTAAAAAAACAGCTACAGCACTCTAATTCTTCAAAGATTTATTTTCTTCATTATCAGTGTATGCTAGCTGTGCATTTAATGTTACTTTAATTTTTCGTCAGATATTGGAAAGAACTGTAGACTGTTATATTCCCTTTCATGTAGCTATCACTCAATTTATAATAACAATTCTGGTGAACATCAAAAAATACAACCTGTTATAGAAATTTGTTGTGACAGATTTAAACTGTATGAAATTTTACAGTATTTGTAAAACTCTTAAAGTCATGTATTTCATTTCCAGTAAAACGACTGCTTTCCAAAGTACAGTGTGCATACTATACGTCCTATCAATACTGTACAGAGTATGTTTACATAAGTATCTGGGCAAACAACGGAGCATACACTCTTATAAAAAGGACAATTTTTACACTGACATAGCATTTATGACACAAATTTGTTGCATTGTGAAATGGCTCTTTTCATGATTGGTTACTAATTTTAGATATGTATTTGTGCGATTTAGTAGGGTTTAATGTTGGTAGCTTTTAGTGTTTATACTTTCCAAGAAAAATTATTTTGCTTCAGTGATTAAAATGAGGCCTATATGTATTTTCTGTTAAATCTATTACACAAGCTTATCTTTTAAATGTATATTACAGACGTGCTCCCTGGTTGAGATCTGCTTCATATCCCCAGGTTAGAAACCACAAAACCCAGTTGAGGGGGTTAAGATCTGCCCACTACTGCATAGAAAAAAACAAGTTTGCTAAGATTTAATTGCTGCAATAGGAGTCAGCTATGACTTCAGCATCAGTAATTGATGCAGTTTGAGAAATTACCCCCTCCTGTGAGAGGAACTGTAGTAAGGGTATTTTGTTTATAATGGGTTAGTGTTGTAATGTAGTATGGGTAACAACATAGTTCTTTTATATAAGTATCAGTCCTTTTTATTAGCATGATACAGCTGGTTTGATAAGCCTTTGTATATTACTTGTAAGAATGAAGTTTACTGCTATACATATGGAAACAGCTGAATGGCAACATTTGACCTCATTCTTACATGGACTGGTAAACCTAATTACAATAATTTCTCTCTTATCATGGTGTATGCATTCCTCTATGGGGTTTACAATTCTCCAACAGTCCTATTTATACTAAAGCTTTCATATAGTCAGCCTCATTACTGAACATTCTTTTAACATTCAAATACTTTGGAAGATACTTAGAGGTATTATTCTGGAAACTCATCTAATAAAAACAATTGTCTGTGGATATAACTTCATGACACTGACAATTACTTAACTGGAACATTTTTTTTTTCCCAACATGATGTACCATGTAAATGATTTTACTGAATTAAATTGTGAATAACTGGGGAGTGGGAAGGGTACCCTCTGTACCTCCATTTTCAAATTTCTGAATGAGGACTAATAATGTTCAAACCTGCATGAAATGTGTTGTGCAGTGTGTGAAACTGACAGATACATTTTTCTATCGTCCCTAATGGATTATGAAGTAGTTGACTTTTTGCCAGAATATTTCTTCATTACTTGTTCAGCTCAGAAAAAACCCTCATCATCCACCCAGTGGCTCTGCATGGATCGTCAAGAGAGAAATCATCAACTAAGCTGAATATGAGGCATGGAATTGAGAGTTCTGTAAAGTCTACAAAACACTAAGTAAGTAAGTAGCTAAAAAGTCCTACTCTTTTCACTGAAATTAAAGGAAAAAACACATTCTCCTTGATAATATGGGGCTGACATCCTCTGTGTTTCAGACATGAGATGACAGTTTCAGTACAAAGGGTTAATAAGCCTGACTGACAGTGCAGCAGAGACAAGTCCTTGAGGTTGGCACAGCCAACTATTGGAGGATTGGTGTTGGAGCATGACTTCAATAAATGGAGTTGAAGAACAAAAAAAAAAAAGATCACTTTATTTATCAGCTCATCATTGCCAGTCTGACCTGCTGCAAATGGCACAAAAACAAAACTGTGAAAGATTGCTTCCTGTAAGCAGCTCAGGCACTGCAGCTGCTCTGGCTGTTAATAAGAAAAGTGTTTCTCTCCAAAAATACTTCCATTTTATGTGATTTGTTGTAATACTTGGGAAAGCGGTGCACCTAAGAAATACAGAGACAAAAATAATTTCCGGATTACAAAATAAAAATCTAACTGAGAAAACTATAAAAATTGAGAGTTTTGGCTGCAAAGCAAGAAATAAACGTTTCCTACTTGAGTGTTTCAGGTAAGAGACAGTGCTGGCTACTGCATGCAGCTATAAGAAAACACATAGAACTGATTCTTCTAAAGTGCCATGTTCTTCCTGAAAAGTCTGACATCTAAAGCCAAAGCAAGCTAGGAAAGTCTGGACCTTCAGGACGTGCTCAGTACCTAGAATGATTATGGTTGGTGTGGTCAGAAGAGAAAGCAATGGTAGCTACATGCAAAATACTTTAAATTTGCTGTTTATGTGATATTAGAGTTCAAATAACTCAGCTGAATTCTTGTGTATGTTGACATTCTGGTGATTATCACCTGCAATGATTAATGTCAAAACATGTAAAATAATTTCATAATTAAAACCAAACAAACCAAAAAAGGAATTTAACTCATACTTTCTGTTTAAATTATCACTATATTGTATTTTTAAAGAAGAGCATCTCGAAGCATTTTAAGCACCTTTAGTTTCTTGTGCTGTGACCATTTATCAAGTGAGCTACAAATTCAAGGTACTTTGCGTTGACATGGAGCCCTTTAAATTATGCCATTAAGACACTATGCCTTTACAGTGAGTTAATCAGTATACTAAAAAGATTCTTTGCCACATTCTGCAGGAAGCTTGCAGAAGTTGGCAGCTGCTGCTGTGTCTTCAGGGCAGTGCTGGAGTAAGGGACAATATGAAGACTCTACCTTAAGCTATGAACAGCATTATTCTTCATGCAGTTTAACTGGTGAGGACTGTGATTAAAAAAAAAAAAAAATCTTAATAGCTGTACTGTTTTAGTGGTTGAACTATACCATGCTACAAACTTTCTAGGAAATATGTAATAGGAATAATGGACTGTCATTGAGATCAAATTATGTCACAGCTAGCGTGTTCACATAAGAGCTAGCAAGCATGAATACTGTCTGTAGTTCCTGGTTGTAGTCATTACTTCCAAGGATATGCAGAATTTCAATTTCATTAGTATCGTAATCTGGTTTGATCTGGTGAGATTCCTATCAGTGGTGAAAGGAATAAGTTACTTAATACACTTTAATGTTACCTCGCTGGTATTGCCAGTAGAAGGATCTTCAAAGCATTCCTTCTTTGGGCTGCAGCACATTCAGGCACCTGAAGTGAAGCAGAGATATGAATTGGTGTTTGATCTTTAATGAAAAACTTTGATGTCTTGGTCTTCTGCTGTCCTGGTGAATTTCACAGGACGATCGTATACAAAGGACTTTGTTATTATGAGGAAGAAAAGTAGCATCTGCTTATGTGGGTTACATGATGAATGTGTGAATTTGTTTTCAGCTGCCTTACTTCCTTCTGGTAACAGTCTAGGTTGCACCCGTATGCTATATTACCCTTGAATTTCATTACTTCTTAAAGTCTATCTCTTTCCAAATCAATCACTACAGAGTTGTGTCTCTACTGGGTATTTCTGGAAAAATAGGCTTCCAGCTGTATGGTCCCCAAAGAAAACAATATAGGAGAAAATCTTGTATAGATGTTACAAGATCTGGTCCTCTTAATATCATAGATATATCTTATGTTACACTGACATTGGCAACTCTTGCATGATACACAAAGTTGCAGAACTCCCAGCAAATGAGGTCCCTATGAAGACGTTTCTGAAAATTCACAGAAAGCACTAGCAAAGTTGTTCCTCTTTGTCCTTTTTCTGTTCTGGTCCATCTGTTCCTCATGTTTCCATCTCCACCCATGTAAAACAACACCTTGATAGATAATTTGGCTAATATTTCGAAGTGCTAAATTCTCTTTAACTCTTGTAGAGTCTTTCTCTCCATTGCATTGACTAAGCAAATTACAGAAAAAAGCTTCCTTATAGCCACAATATTAATTGGTGCATAGCAGTGCAGCAAGATAGTTTGGATGATCACTTCTTTTTTTAAAAAATAACAGTTTAACTTATTAAAGTTCAGTGGAAGTTCCTCTTGTGCACTGTAGTTATGAAACTACTAACACTTTTTAAAAAGAAGAGCAGAGTGGAGTCACAAGTGTTCACTAAGTTCATGTCTCCTTGGATCTAAGGGTTGGTTTAAGCTTCTGTCTTCCAAAGCATTCAAAACAAAACACACTAAGATATCAGTATTAGGGTTCCATCATCCAGGTAACAACCTGGACAATGCAAAGATGGACTTGCTATGGAGCCACAATCTTTTTCTTTTTGGATACGCAATAAAATTGTATTTCTCAAGCAGAAGAAAGGATATAATTTTTGTAATGACTATCTTGAGAAGTTGTTTTCTTCTTGCTCCAGATTTTGTAACAACCTGGTGAATATTTTTTTAGAAAAAACCCAAGGTATAATTATTAGATTCCCCACAATAGGTTGTCTTTTACTACCACACATGATGAATACGTCCTTGTTTTCAGAGGCGGGGATGAGCAGGCCGTGATACTTTTGCAGATACGTGACTCTTTTGCAGGTGGAGTCAGAGAGTAGCAGGAACTCCAGAAAAGAAGACAAGCTGGTAGCTGAGTGACAGCAGGGCAGGAGGGGCAGCACCCTCAAAGATAAAGGGCATAGTCCCACAGTACTCAAGAAAAAGAGCACGTCCAGTGACTGGGTTAATCTGACAGTTCAGATCACCAGGCTAGACCATAGCCACAAGGCAGGTCCAAGGTCAAGCTGGAAAGTCAAGTCCACAGGTCAGGAGCAGCAAGACATATGGGTGACCACAGGCAAAGCTGTAAGATAGCTCTGGCAAAGACAAGGCTAAACATCTTTACTTAAAAACACCTCTTGTGCAAAGAGAAGCAGGATGCCAAAAAGGCTTCTCACAGCCTTTTCCCTCCAAGCTCTTTCCCCAGCACTCTGACCCTGGGTCCCGCAGCTGCACCAGATCAGAGCTGGCCTTGAGCACAGGCAGCCAAACCCCAGCGGGGGAGCAGGGGAAAACTCAGGGCTCTGACTCATAATTAGCAATGTTAATTTTTGCAACTGCGTGCTATACCTGCTGTGAACAGTTACTACTGGCTTTCATAAACTGAATAAATTAATAACAACTCCACAGCATTTATCTGAAGACCTCAAAGCAAATTAGAACAATTAATGAATTAAGCCTCTTACCATCCCTTTGATGTGTAGAATTACTTTTATCTCCAGCATGCAGACACAGAAGTTGGACATTGCAAAAGAAATCCTAAACTCAACAGCAGTTAGGACCTCAATGAGTGAGGCCAGGATTTCATCCACAGAAGTCAAATGAGTTTCCTAAGATCACAAAAGGGGCTTCAAGTCCCTCTTTTTTGTATGGAGGTTCTCATGACAGTTAATAGGCTTGCATTACCTTTTGTTTTTTTTTTTAAAGAGCTCGGTTTACATTTGTAGCAAAAACAAGGATAAAACCTACAACCTCTTTACCTGAGGCTTACAATTTAATTCTAAAACTGTACTTGCTTCTAAAATGCATCCTTCATAATACAACATGTTTTTCACCTTCCTCCACTTGATTGAACTGCAGCCTCAGAATGTAGTATGTACTGAGTGTGCGTATGTGCTGGTTTTGGCTGGGATACAGCTGATTTTCTTCATAGTAGCTAGTATCAGGCTGTATTTTGGATTTGTGCTGGAAACAGCGTTGATAATTCAGGGATGTTTTAGTTATTGCTGAGCAGTACTTACACAGCGTCAAGGCCTTTTCTGCTCCTCACACCACCCCACCAGCGAGGGGGCTGGGGGTGCACAAGAAGTTGGGAGGGGACACAGCTGGGACAGCTGACCCCAACTCACCAAAGGGATATTCCATACCATATGACGTCATGCTCAGCATATAAAGCTGGGGAAAGAAGAAGGAAGGGGAGGACATTCGGAATTATGGTGTTTGTCTTCCCAAGTAACCGTTACACGTGATGGAGCCCTGCTTTCCTGGAGATGGCTGAACACCTGCCTGCCAATGGGAAGTAGTGAATGAATTCCTTGTTTTGCTTTGCTTTACCTGTTGAACGTTGTCTCAACCCATGAGCTTTCTCACTTTTACTCTTCCGATTCTCTCCACCATCCCGCTGGGGGTGAGTGAGCAAGTGGCTGTGTGGTGCTGAGTTGACAACTGGGGTTAAACCACAACAGCATAAAAACAATGATTTCACAATTTCTGTAGTCTTGACCAAAATGATGACTCATATACTTTCCTATGCTCTTCCACAATTTTTGCTGTTAATAAGAGAGCAATACAATATATTAATATCATTTTATGACATGCAACTAATTACAAAACCTTTGTATTTTATTAAGTACATATTTGTCCAATTTTATGTGTTCTCCCAAAGTTACTTTCTTTTTTCTCTTTCTGTTTTGAAGTATGGATTTGTTCCAGTTACAGACATGTGAAAGGAGGTTTGAAATCTCCAGAAAGAGTAGATTAGGGACTGCTTCCCTCCTAAGTAAAAACAGGAAAGGTACAGAATTTAAGATTTTACAAAAAATGCATTTTGGATTTCATTTGCTGTTTGCCTTTTTGTCTTGCCTTATATTCATATATACACACCCCTATGTGCATATAAATCCACACACATGTAAAATACTGATTTTTTGCATAGGACTGAGATTTGTCTTGACTTCTGTCAGTTAAAAAGAGGTCAAAGTATGTAACAAAAGAAAGAATAAGACTCTTCGTTTAACCCTGTTAAAACTCCAGGTTCACTGGACTAAATCTAAATAACCTTTTGCTTAAGCTAAGCCTCATTAGTTTTAGTTTTAGTTTTAGTTTTAGTTTAGTTAAAACTCAAAACATTTTTTTTTCCAGAAGTGTAAGGGTTTTTGAAAATTTTTACCTATATTTTTTCTCAACAGCTTTACTGTTGATTGTATTTCCTCTTTCCCATTTATTCCCACAGTTTCTCCAGAATTTGCCTCTTATGTACTTCCATTTCTTTCACAGAATCATAGAATGGTTTGGGTTGGCAGGGACATCTTTCATTAGATCAGGTTGCTCAAAGCTCTGTCCAGCCTGACCTTGAACACTTCCAATGATGGGTCATCCACAACTTCTCTGGGCAACCTGTTCCAGTGCCTCACAACTCTCATGGTAAAAAATATCTTCCTTGTATCTAATCTAAAATTACATTCTTTCAGGTTAAAAACATTGCCCCTTGTCCTGTCACTACAAGCCTTGGTAAAAAGTCTTTCTCCCTCTTTCTTATAAGCTCCCTTTATATACTGAAAGGCTGCAATAGCATCTCCATCTCCTTCTATTCTCCAGGCTGAACAACCTCAAGTCTCTCAGCCTTTCCTCATAAGCCAGATGTTCCAGCCCTCTGATAATTTTCATGGTATTCCTCTGGACCTGCTCTATCAGCTCCATGTCTTTCTCGTTCCAGAGTCCTCAGAGCTGGATGCAGTGCTCCAGCTGGGGTCTCACCAGAGCGGAGTAGAAGGGCAGAATCACCTCCCCTGACCTGCTGGCCACACTTCTTTTTATGCAGTCCAGGATGTAACTGGCTTTCTGGGCTGCAAGTGCACATTATTGGCTCGTGTCCAGCTTTTTATCCACCAGTATCCTAAAGTCCTTCTCCGCAGGGCTGCTCTCAATCCATTCATCCCCCAGACTGTATTGATGTTGGGGATTGCCCTGACCCAGGTGCAGGACCTTGCACTTGGACTTGTTGAACTTCAAGAGGTTTGCATGGGCCCACTCTTCAAGCCTGTCAAGGTCCCTCTGGATGGCATCCCTTCCTTCAAGCGTATCAGCTGCACCACTCAGCTTGGTGTCATCTGCAAACTTGCTGAGGTTGTACTCAATCCCACTGTCTATGTAACTAATGAAGATATTAAACAGTACTGGTCCCCGTATGGACCCTTGAGAAACACCACTCATGAGGGACTTTCACTCTGAATGGTGAACACTCGAAGTAAACTGTTAACAAGATGTTCCATAAGATTCCCACATTTTCTAGGTGGTCTGGGCTTGATGTGCTGTTGCCATAAACTGATGATTTCAAGTTTTGTGAACACAGTCACCATAATAATTGAGTTAACCAGAGACAGGGATTTACTTTAAATACTCCCTACCTTATGGGTATCCATACCCACAGCTAGCCAGAAACTGACCCTGCTTTAAAGTTATTTAGGATAGAAACAAAATGCTGTCTTTAATGTTTTTAATTTATTTTTTGTTAATCCATAGGTGGCATATCATTTTCTGTTGTCTGAGACATAAAACACTTTCCTGTTTCCATAGGGTCTGTTGTTCTGTTTATTTTTTCCAGGAAGTAAATAAGGCAAAATATTATTTGGAAATAAAGTACCTTAGGATCAGGAAAATGAAAGATAGAGATAAGCATATCTGGTAAAGGACTTCATAGAAAACACTGAGAAACAACTGAAACAACTGAATTTGCTAGCACGCAGATCAAACAGGGTAAGAAACCTTGATAAGAAGAAAATAAAATTAATATTAAACTAGCTCTTATCTGGCCATATAGTGTAACATTATGTCTTAAAATTGAGTGTCGAAAATGAAATTTACTCTACTATGTTCTTGCTGATTTTTTGGGGTCATGTGACAGCAATTCAGCAGCTCTCCATGGTGCACACCTCCAACCTCCTCACCAAAATAAAATGGAAAGAATCAAATCCCATTATCATTAATGGACTGGAGAAGGTTACAAAGGGAAAAAGATAAAAGAAGGCCAAGTGTCTACACTGCAAATTAGAATCACCTCACAACCAGGTCAGGGCACAGCAGCACTTTAATCAAATTCTGTACAGTTTGTGTTTGTAGTATTGACAAATCCTAATTATAATGAAATACCATTTGTTCCCTGGTGTTGAATGTTTCTGTTGTAATGACTATAGTGATTTGAGCCAACTGAGCTTATAATTCACTTTCTTGGCTAAGACTGAAAAGTTAAAAGTGAAAGCAACAGAAGAGAGGTGGAGAAGAGGGGGAGTATATGTGGAGTGCAAACAAAGATTTTGAGAAGTCCTTTAAATCTTTTCTCTATTTCTAGCAGAACCTGTCAGTTCAGCTTCAGATTGTTATCCAAAGGCACTTTTAAAACAGCAATGCAAACTAAAAATGGCACATTGCTGATCACATTACTATCTCTTGAAAGCCATTAATATTCATTAATATTAATATCATTAATATTCACAGGTTTTTATTTGTGTAGTCAGGGCAAACTTACTTGGATCACTGAAAAAATGTGTATCATCTTGTCTATTTCTTTGACTCTTGGAGACTAATATGAACTCTGGTTATCTGAACTGGGGACATGATTTTAATAGTCACTTAGTCATCACTATGATGCTCCAGCAACAATGCTGGAAAAACTGGTCAGTAACATCATCCAGTGTCTTTTTAAAGCTGGTTACATGATAAAAAGGAAAAAAATATAGTAGTGTTGTTGATCACAAAAGAGTAAAATCTTTCTAAACATTCATAAAGATGCTTTTCTACACACACAAGTATAATCTTATAATATTTGACTTTCAAGAGGAATTTTTTTCTCAATTTCATGTACTTTCTCAAGGACCCTCTCTTAGAATTTTGCTGCTTTAGGCATTTTTATCTGAATCATAAAAGCTAGTAAAATGAAACAATTTTCTAAGATTACAGTGTCAGTTTCTACATGTTCGGAGCTTCAGCAGCCTCCTGAAAAAAAAAAAAACCAGTATTCCCTACATAATGGCAGTCAGGTTAATGGCAAAGGTATGGGATGAACTACCAGGAAATGGTAGGTTGTAGTCTAATCTTCCATTAACTTATTAAGGGCTTAGAGAAATTAATTTTTCACATCATGCCACAATATAATCTAGAGCAAGGATGTCCTATTTGGCCCATTACATCCAAATTACCTGCCTAAAATGAAATTTAATATATTTTGGTCAATCAATGTTAAGTGCAATCATCAAATACCTTACAACCCGA
Source organism: Gavia stellata (assembly GCF_030936135.1). NCBI lineage: Eukaryota > Metazoa > Chordata > Aves > Gaviiformes > Gaviidae > Gavia > Gavia stellata. Next base: position 80,921,165 of record NC_082596.1, read on the forward strand.
TCGAATCTTTGTGATGTCAGTAACTATTTGCAGTGCATAACACCAAGCTTCTCAGTCAAATAGAGCTGAAATAAAGTGGGAAACTAATGCTTTAAAACCAATGTAACTACTCTCCAACCTTTACATTAGAAATGTTTCTAGTATGTTTGAAATCTATTATTACTTTTAAGACAATTTTAATATTTTTAGATTATGTAATTCAGCATAAGACATTTATAACACAGGAAAAGTCAGATTACAGTCAATGAATATTTAGCTGTTCCTAGATCAGATACTACAATTTTCTCTCAGTGAGTAGTGTGCAAGATCAGCAGCGACATAAACAACAGCTAAAGCTTTATGATTGTATGAAAACATCTTTCTGTGTTTCCTAGGCCTGTGAAATGCCTAAGTAAACATAGAAAATAATACCACCTGCAACTTTTTTTTTCTCATTTTGGCCTTTGTTATAAATAAAACTTAATGTGAACTGTTAAAACATTACAACTTTTTTTATCCAGAAAATTTCCCCGTTAAAACTGAGTTGCATATCTTGGTGAGGAAGCCAATTATTTATGAAAATATTATCCTTCTTGGTTCAAAAAGTCACCATTCAATATTTTTAATTTTTAAAATTTTGTTTCATAGTCAAACATGTTGTATTTAAATTAGTTCAGATGAAAAAGCTGAAAAAAATTGTATTTTGGTGTTTGTGCTTTATTTTCCCTCTTTTCCTTTTTTAATTTTTTTCTTTCTATATTTCCTATTTGTAAATAAGGAAACTGGGGGAGAAATCTGGAAAACAAGGGAAAACACAAAACTGGAAAAGAACTTTTCTTTTGTGCTCACTTACATTCCTCAGTGACATTCACATTTTAAGTGAAATAGGAAAAGAAAGGAAGAAGCAAAAAAAAAAAATCCCAACAGGAAAAAAAATAATCCAAAAGCAAACAGAAAGGGCAAGAGTAGGGAACCTTAATCACTGCACTGCAAGTTATCTGACCATTACTGATTATTTCTTCTGAAGTTCCACTTCAGCAAACTATTTTAAAACAATAAAAATGAAAAATGAAAGTAGGTGTTTAACATATGGCAATGATAAAGGATCAAGGAAGAATTACTTGCTTCTAAAAGTGAACAAGTTTTATGACAATAAATGTAACAGTCATGCCCCCCCTCTTTGCTTTACTGTAACATTCCTAATAAAATCTTTTTCCATTTCCTTCCTGCCTGACTTTTTGCCGCAGTTGTAGAATGTGAAGGTACATTTTTAAGAAAAACAATACCAGGGAAACAATATGTTGTCAAGCCACAGTAAAGGTTAAAGAAAAAAGATTAATTTAAAAAAAAAAAAATTCAGAGAAAAATTTCAAGTGTGTTCTCTGAGTTTTGGATACAAATTGAAAGATGTCAAAGGAGTTTGCATTATCCTTGTTCAGGGCAGAGATCATCTAAGAAAAGAAAAATCATCATACAATTAAAAAAATATTACAAGCATAACTAAACCTAAATAACATAAATAATTGATTATAAATTTCAATAAAAATTATAAATAAAATTAATTTTAAATTTAAATACAGGAGACACTAAAGAAACGAAAGCATCAAGAACAGAAGAATAAGGCATCTGAGGCAGGGGGAAATAAAAAAGCAACAAAATTACATTAGAATTAAAAAAGAAAAAAGAACTTCCCGACATTAAAGAAATAGGAACATGTCCTGTAAAAGAATAAGGCCAAGCATGGAGTTTTGAAACATGGGAAAGCACAGAGATGGGAAAAAAAGGACCAAACAAACAAACAAACTTGATTTACAGCTATAGAGCTTTTCTTTATATTTTGCACATACAATACCACTAAAATTAAAAATATCTCCCTATAATAGGATTTGGACCTAAAGGGCATAGGTATAGTCTCTGGACAGTATCCATGGCTTTCACTGCCCTTAAGAGCATGGACGAGCTTTCTCACACAGTTCATGAAAGCACTCTTTGGAATGTATATTTACTATCAATCAGAAAGAAATCACACTCAGGAACACTGATTTATGACACCAGTCTCACAATTCTTACCAGCAGGTATAAAGTCGCGATACAGACAGCCATTTAAATTTTCCTTTGAAGATAGGTTATCATCATCTGCATACCTTCTGGTACTACTTTTTCTAAATTTAGGGAGATACTATATACTTCTGTGAAATTTAATGAATTTACACCTGTGTGGCTGAATACAAAGTAAATATTATGGTTTCCTTTGCCTAATAATTTTTACACATTAAAAAGTTTCAGATTATCATGTTAACAACAGACTTTGCGCACTATTCCTCCTCTCCCTGTATTATCTCTGGAGGAGCAAGAAACTCATTCATGGTATCTTGTAGGTGCAAAGTCAAGGAAAGAACTATGCTGTCATGTAGTCAAGGAAAGAAGTATGTTGACATGTAGTTCACGGAGGTCCACACTTGACATAGCAGCAGTGGCTTGCATTCCCCAGAGATTTTCTGTGTGCATATATAGGAGAAAGTTTGTTTTGATCTACCTTGTTCTTACCATATCACCACAATCTTAACCCTTGGTCTTGTGAAGGCATCAGAGCAAAAAAGAGCTACAAGAGCAGTTACTGCTCGACTCCTCAGAGAAAATATGGCAAAAGCAGCTGGATTTTGTGTAGCAGTAAACGTTTGGAACATTTTATTACAATCTGCACTTAAGTGTAAGGATGAATCTTTTAATACTGTTTTTGCTCTTTAACCTGAAGAAACATGGAGAAAACATAAATGAGTAATGCTGAGTGACAACTATTCACAAAGGAGATAGAGAACAAGCTGACGTTATATTCTCTCTTTGGGTCATCACCCTGAAATTCTCTTGTGATCTGTAAAATAACATTTATGCTGTGAACTCGCACATTACGACCCATGACATGATTTTATTTTTTAATGACAAATTGTTCTGAACTAAATGCAACGCAAGTTTCAGAGTCACAGAAGAGTTACTCAAGAGGGTGAATTCTGAAGGCTCAAAACCAAGAAAGATTTTGAATCCAACATTATTATATTGAAAATTCTTTACTTATTTTTAGCCGATGTTATGACTTGATGCATGGAGCAATCAGCATGATTTTCCGATGCGTGCTGCTAGCACTGCTCTATTATGTCTCACATGCCATTGCCTGTCTAGCCAGGCAGATCTTTAGGTGAAGACAGGCCTGGCACAAAGCTAGGTCTCTGCTCTCTTTTTATTTTTTAGTGTATATATCTTATGTATGTCTTCTTTCCTGCTTCCATAGGGAAATTTGCATGATTGTTAAACAGAATCCAATTCTAAATCTCTACTTTATACTAGCACTTAGTATTGATATGATCTGTTTCAGGGACCCTCACATTTGCCCACTAAATGGGAATAGTCTGTGTATGATTCATACAGCTGTATTATACACGGTTGTTTAAATAGCACGCTGCATGGGCAGAAGTGAGTAAAAAGTTACATAAAAGAAGGCAAGAACTGAATTCTGTCTGAAATTTGTTGTAGCCACCCTAAGTGGCCAGCTGGGCACAGCAGATTGGGTGGTGACTGACTCAGAGGTCCTTGTTCAAACAATTTCCATTGTGTTGAAGCTGGGAATTGGCCATTATCTTCTTTCAGCAGCTTCACAAATTTGCACTAAGTCTTCACTTTGAGATACTTGAAAAGGTTTCAGAATAACTACTTTTCTTTCCTACCTTGTTTCTCTGCCCTGCCTCTTCCATGCTTATTTCATTCTCCTGGCTTCCAGATCAGGCAATCTTGCAACAGCATGGATCACATTTGAAATAAGTGAATGTATTTCAGCTATAGCCCCAGCATAGAACAAAATATATGGCTGCTGACTTATCACTGAATTGGCCTGAAAAAGTCGAGCTCTGATGAAGTAGTTAAAAATCTGCTGCAAGTACTGCTGAGAGTCCACACGCTACCAGTAGCTCAGTGAAGTGCATTTCTGTTGCACTTATTGCAGCCATTTCTAACATTTTCCTTATTACTACATGGGTTCTCCAGATAGGTAGGAGTGAATAGGTAGGTGGAAACCAAGGCTCTTGCCATGACTGTCTCCTCGTCTCTTCTGAGAAGTCATCTAATATAACACAACTGGAGCAATATCCAGGAAAGGGCCCTTGTACTCACTTCCAACTTTAATCACCATGAAATGGGAAAGAAACGTTCCGCTGCCTTACACAGTACGTAATCTTAGCGTAACCTTAAAGGTTAAATATTTGCCCACTGTTTTGTGGTTTATGTGGTTAGTTAATGGTAAAAATTAAGATAAGAATACAAACTTGACTTTCCATAAAAATGTACTCTGGATAAAAATGAAGACTTTTGTAGGCTTCTTTTCCAACAGCATCAGGAGCAAAATCTATCTCCAATATGTCACAGCTATTGTGTAAACAAGATGGGAGATATTTTAATTCTTTTTTTTTAAAGAGGGAAGCAGATGTCACTGAAAATTGAAGGCAGAGTTATGCTTGGATGTAACATCTTGAATACCTCTGTAACTTTAGCATGCTTGAAAAGTTAATTCTTCAGCTTCAGCAATAAATTAAAAATGTTCTTGAATGGTAACAGCAATGAGTCTGGAACATGCATCACTTGAATCTTTTATTATATTGGCTCCAGTCTTTGAGAGCACCATGGTGTTGGTGAGCTGTTACTACAGAAGCAGGTACAGAAATGCTTTTGGATTGTTGTTTTTCCTTTAGTTCCTTTTGCAAACCTTGTGGTGTTGCTGTAGCCAGCTTGTGTGAACCTCTGGTGGACTTAGTTTGCCTTAATTGCCAGAAAAGCCTGCAAGCTGTAGTTCAGTCTTTGCAAACCCTCAGTATATAGGCTGAGTTTAGTGACTTTTTCTCACTGAAGTTGTATCCTGATGTCAAGCCTTTCTGTACACTCAGGGAAAAACATTGCTAGTACCAACATGGTAGAAGAGTAGAAAGGTGCCAATGGTGAAGTTCAGGCATTTTTCTGTGCTTCCCTAATCACATATTCCTGATGTACAATGGGCTCATTTTCAGCAGCCATCAGCTATCCTCAGCCACCACAGCGTGCAATGTGGGTCCCTTTACCTCTGCAGAACTCTTTTTTTCTCTCAACTTTTCTGGGCTCCACTCTTGTAACAGAACTCAGGGTAGCACATACTCACGGATGCTATCTTGCTGTATCTGAACTTGTGCGATTTTTGTTAGCATGTGTTAAAAAGAGACACACACTTATCACTATTGAGCTTCAGAGATTTCCAAATCCTAACAAACAAAACACTCCTCCCCTTCCCTCCACATTCGAGGTGAATGTGCTTAAGACATTGATGTTAAGTCTTTCTTACTCTTGTGGGAGCTCGTTGAAACAATGAAGTTGCACTTCTGTTGTCCTATTAGACATATACTTGTCTTTCACAAAAAGACAGAGGCCAAGGCCATGAAAAAGCTTCAGACTGATGAATGAAACGAGGAGAAGCTTGCTATCAGTCTTCCAGGCTGAGATAATATGCTTCTAGAATAAAAGTAATGCTATCAGAGAAATGTGTCTTTGTCAGATAAATAAAAAATAAGTCTCTCAGTTTTCTCTATACTTCATCTTATGGATGACAGTCTATCATCATGAGGTACAGAGGAAAGTATATATAATTAAATGGCTGGAGTCTGGACAGTGTTGATTTGCTGAACATTCTTTGGTGATGTTTCTTATCAAAGCAAATGGGTTTTAGAGTTGGCAACAATAAGATAAAATGGCAAAAAAATACTGCCTTAGAGTGATACAATCACGTGTTACTCTGTGCCCTTAACGAAAAGTACTGTAGACCTTCTAAGCAAATGTCTTTGCACAAGGAGTACACTGTAAGAAAACAAGCTTGTAGGTTTATTCTTTCATAAACAGCACCATTCTGTAGATATTTCTGGATTTGTGGCTCACTATACACTGAACCATGTAGTATAAAAATACCATACAGTCTTCTTTTTTACAAGATGGATGAAGTTTGAATCTGTTTTTATTTTAGCTTCCATCCTGCACTAAATACAGCACTGGGAGACAGAATGAAAGTTTTTAATGTGTAAAACCTAGGGAATCCAGGAGTGTTTTTCAGCTCTGGTATCCAAATAAGTAAAGCCACCAAAGTTTGTAACATTTGTCAGCGGTTAACACCAATGCTGTAATTTGGTTTAGCACACTGGACTGTCTCAAGCACAATCCCCTGTTTATTAAGTTATTGAGAACCTTCTGACCTGCTTGGAAGAAATGGAGATACTACTTAACATGAATAGCCATTAATTTGGGGCTAGGAACCAATGTATTTTCCATAGCAATATTTATTATTTGCAATGTTACCAGGGTGCTAGTGTCATTAACAGTTCCAAGCGTATATCTAAATTCATTACATATACTGTAAGCAATAATTTGATATGCACGTTCAGAGTCTGCCCTTGCTGCCCCAACAAGAACATTCTCCTTTTTTGAGTGTGGGGCAAAAGCTTTCCAAGCTCACTACTCCTGTAGGTTAATCTTTACCATTTCAATGAAAAAATAGTACACTGTTGATGAGTTCTAACTAGCAACCACTAATGCCACCACTTTAGTATGGATTGTGCTGCACTTGAGTTACAGTACAGGCCCATAAAGGTTCTACAACCCAAGGCAGGGCTGAGATTGTTTCACCAGGAAAGAGTTAAACCTTTGTGTATTCTAGAAAATATTTTTCTTTTCCTTAGATAATTTTGAAGTTCACTACTTTAAAATGAAGGGTTCTTCAGTTGAGTGTGATACATTTTTCCAAGAAGACTTGACCAATAAATACACAAATTAATTTTAGCCTATTAAGTCAGTGTTGTGAACTGGTGGGGCTTTGAACAAATAAAATGCCACCTCCTCCCTTGCCCCATTATGGATAGGAAATCATATTGAATTCAAAGTCTTGAAACACAGGGTGGCAAGAAAGGTTGCTGTAACAAAAAAGACAAAAAAGGTAGAAAAGAACTTTTCACTCTGTTCAGAAGAAGACTTGCTGAGACAAAGAGGTTTACCTCTCCAACTGCCTTCTATTTCTCAAGTGGGCATATACACCAGATGGAAGAGAACAGTTTGTCAGTAATAACACAGGGTCTTTCTGCATGATAGAAGAAGGCATGATCCTTTTCCCTTAATATTTTTACCATTATCTGACTTACCTCTTCAAGTTTATTCCCTTGCTGTGGTTTTATTCCCTTAGTAATACCTGTTCCCATAGCCAAATGCTGAGGTGCTCCTTTCCTTATTTTGAAAAGCTGATCTTTTTACAAAATCAGTTGGTTGACATTGCTGCTTACCTTTCTTCACCAAACTAAGGTATCTGATAACTGCATTTTCACTTTTGTCATTAGTATAGAAAAGCCTTCTTCAGCTGAACCATTGCAGTTTCTCAGGGAGGTAGTATAATTTCTGGTAGTTCTCAGTCCGTGTCATGGCACTTTGGGACATGGTTTAGTGGGCATGGTGGTGTTGGGTTGATGGTTGGACTTGATGGTCTTACAGGTCTTTTCCAACATTAATGATTCTGTGATTCTGTCATTCTATGATCAGGACTGATTTTTTTGAGACCTGCCTGAACTCACATCTCCCTAACAGTTGGAGACTGGTTAAATATTTGGAATCATTACTTCATCTCATACAAAGCACAGCTCAGTTGCATTTATCTTATTTGAAATTGAATTCTTGATCTGATTCTAGGAATACACAAGTGTCACAACAAATATTACATGCTTTATTGGTATACTGTGAGCATTTATTTGACAGGACTTAAGACTGTCAGCTTTCTCAAGCTGAGTCTCAAATAATTTTGTGAAAGTTGTGACTGCTACTGGTAGAAGTTAACTTCTTTTAGTTCTGATAGGCAGCTCTCTAGTGTAACCTGAACTCAGTCATAGGGCTCAGGTGCCCTTTGAAATCTGAAGTTTCAAAAGGTAGCTTTGATCCTTCTTTGTCTGCATTTTTTGCAACACACTGCAAGATGTTACCAGTCTGTCCACACCAAGTGAAACAACTGAGATGATTTTATTTCAGGTAATGTTACAATTTCTCTCTCCCTCTCCCTTTCCTTCTCAACTTCTGTAATCAATGTAGTTTATGGAAGTTTCCATAACAGAAACTGAGGCATTTTATTTGTTTTTTCCATGCAACACCTGGTGGTTTTTCTAATTCTTCTTTATCCTTTCAATTGCAGAAGGTAGACCAGCTGTCTCAATGGAACTCAGCACCAGGAATGTGTAACCATCAGACAAGTGGGTTTGTGCCATGTGCGCCCAACTCTGTTAGCCCTTCCATTGAGGTTGTGCTGATTAACTGACAGTCAAATTTAAGCATACATCTTTTCTGTAGGAAATGTTTCCAAGAAAACCGTATTATTTGCAATTGTAGATATTGAAGATAGCATTGTGTGGAATACTAGTAACAGTGTGTTGACTTACACAACACAACCCCAATGTGAGCCTTGCAGGATCATGGTAGAAGAAGGAATGTAGGCATTTGTATTGGAGTCCATGTCAATCTTCCCACCATTGAAGACTGTCTCTGACAATAGCAATTTCTAAGGATCCCTTGTAAAAGCTGACACATAAGTAGTTCCTACTTTCTACAAGACCCTCTGCAGACTTCAGTGGCTTATGAGTGGCTTCTACAATTAAGTGCAAATCCATCAAAGTTGATCTGTGCATGCTGGCATTTGACCTGATTAGTCTCTAATAAAGGAGGTCAAAACTGTGATAGTAGATGCATGGAATAACATGGTGATGTCACTGAAGTGATGAGGAAGATAATCCTAGGTTTACTGCTAGTGTGCTGGCAAATGCAAATTTTCAACACCAAAGAGGCGGTTTAAATCTTGTTCATCACAAGCAGAGAATCTCGTCTTTCACACAGTTACACTCTCAAAGAAGTCCTTATATGAAACTATCCCCAGTAAGACAGCACTAACTTTCCAATTTAATTTCCAACAGTCTATTGTGAGACTCTAAGTTCCATTAGGTTTTCAGCTGGACCATTTATTGTTACTAATATTGAAAAAAACACATTTGACTCTTAAGGAAATTAGACGTTTAAGCCAGCTACCCCTTCTATATTGCTTTTTTGATGGTGGATCCTTCCCTTATTTTTTGTTTGTTTGTTTAATTTTGTATTATTTTCTACACTCCTTTTTGCAATCTGGAAACTCTACTTACAGCCCTCATAGACTCTAGGATTTCTGTGGTTGCCCAGATCTAGTAAATTTCTTATAAAATCATTTTGGCATTGGAATTATATTTTAGCCTTGTTCTTCCTGTGAGGTGATACAAGCTTTCTTGGGAGGGAGAGTGTAAAGGAAGAGAGTGTAAAAGAGAAGAGGGGAGTAAAAGCATTTCCTGCCAACCAGGCAGTGTCCAAGTCAAAATCTCATGATAAATCCTTTTTTTTTCTTTTTCTTTTCTTCCCCAAACAAGCTGAAAACAGAGACAATTCATTACACTTAAGAACAAAAGCAATAACCTGCCTTTGCTCTGTTCTTTTCTGTTTCTCTATCAACTTCTGTGAGATCAATTCTCCTAGGATCATTCCCACTAAAGAATAAAACCTCTTATACTCTCTTCTCCTTCTACCTAGAAGCTTGTTTAAATCAGACAGCTGAGAATTATGGCCCTGGCCTGAGACCCAGCATATATGCCTAATTTTCTTGTAAACTCAAACAAGCCATTCCTTTGGATTCTTTGAAAGGTCCCATATACCCCTTTATTTATGACCAATAGATCTACGTATGTTGTGATTTCTATCAAATCACATCATCAGTTTTTACTTTCGCTATGTTGACTGATGCTCATGTACTTACTGATAATTTATATTGACTGAATGCTGGTAATTGTCTCAACATAACAGTGATTTCAGAGTGTATGAAAAAACCTGCTTAGGCCTTACTGGCCTTCAGTCTAAAGAAGACAGATTGGCCTCCAAACTCCCATGTCCTCTACTCCACTTCTTTATCTCTATTTACAAAGGTAATATTTAGCTTCCCAGAAGTCATGAGCTTGTGCATGGCCAGCCTTAGTTGCTATTTTCCATGTTGCATCCCTTCTTACCTCCACACAACTTTTGAGCTCTCTTCAGACTACAGTGACATTTTCCAACCTCTTGTCTTTTTTAATCCCTTATGTGGGCTTTACTCATCCTGCAATGGATTCTAATTTTCTTCTCGGCTTCTTGTTTTCAGCTGTGTATTATGGTTATGCTTGGCAGCTTATATCTTATTTACAAGTACTGCTTCCATCAATAACTAAAGGAACTTTACCCCTCAGACCAAGATTAAGGCAAGTAATTACCATTGTTTATATGTTAAATGATAACAATTAGAAAAATTGATCAAAAACATATAATTGTAATTATTCTAACGCCAAAACTCATAAACCAGTGGATTTTCACTGTGCCTGTGTTTTATGTTCGTAACTGTAGGGCACAGGCTGTTCTCTCCTTGAAGTGACACAGGTGAATTCCTTTAAACTGTGCTCATTTCAAGTTTCCCATCCATAGGCTTCTGAATGCTTTCAAAGAGAATGACTTCTAAAGGTAATAGAGGTTCCACAGGCTGAACAATAGCTCAAATCTGTTTTGACATGAGTGAAGGGATTATGGTCTCAGCAAGCTTTTCCTTCTCATTCACCAGCTTGACCCTCCCCAGCTGCAAGCTTCTGTCTGACCTCTGATGACAAGGCTCACTGGTCTGAGACAGGCATCGCCTGCTCTGGATTAACATCTGCACAATGACACTCATAATCATCATGTGGAGTAAGGCATAAAATTCACATTTGTTTTCAGCACCCCCTTTTTTTCATTTTACAGGCATTAGTTCCTACTATCAATCCTCAAATGAAGGAAGGTATGTTTACCCCCAGCAACAGTCCATACATTGCATTATGTAATTTACCACCCAAACTGTCTCTAAAAGCTTGGCTTTACCTTCGTATAACAAAGAGCTTGACAGAAAAGGTCACAGGCTACAGCTGGAGTAGGTAAAGGATTTTAATACTTGCGAGGAAGTCCTGAAAAGAAGATAGCAGGCATGAACAGGTCTTCTCTGGAAATTACTACAATACCTCAAAATTTCTTGGTGCTGTCTTACATTGTGTCAGGTATGTCTGTGCCTTAATAATGTCCCATTCTTACTAAGTTTCCACTAACATAAAATAACAAGACGTTACATACATCTAGACTATTCCCTCTACACAAAGGCACATGCACTAACATATTTCATCTTAATATACTCAAGACTTCTAAGCAGTTGCAAAATCTTCACTGAATACAGATATGGTTACTGCAAATCACATTTTCTTCTTTTGCCCAGCTCTTCACAATATCAGTCATGGTAGTTAGTACAGGAAATACTGCAGAAAGTAATGACAATTAAGCAAGCAAGCCTCAAACTCAATAACCAGCAATGTTGCTCAAGAGTCTTAGGGGCATCTAATGAGATGCAGCCCGGATAGGAACCTTCCAGACTCTGGTTCTGCTGGGAGGAATAACCATGGAATCCACTTTAAAGTTGCACCGAGTATTTGTTTTGCAGAAGAACGAAAGAAAGGCTAACCAGAGTTTGCTTACCTCTGCTCCTGTGTTGAAGGTCCTCATTTTTGCTGTAAGGCCACCTCTGTGACATTCGCAGTAAATTGATTAGTTGTGTAATTTCTTACAGTGTGTCCTCTGTGACATGTCTCTGAGAAAAGTTGTCTCAGTCAGCACTGTTTCATACTGTCTGGGCAACGTGCAGCAACACATGCCTCATGGGAGAGCGGTAATGAGCAGCTAGTCCTTTTGAATAGAAGCCTGGCTGCTGAAAAATGAGTGCTTGAGTAAGAGGTGTTTTCCTTCACTGGGCCTTTCTGGGCATTCATTACCCTCCTAGTGTCTTAAGTTCATATGCAGGTATTAGAGCTGCCTGGAAATTTTAAAATGGAAAATGTGGTTGCATGTCTAGTTTTCATTTCAAAAAGGGATAAAATGCAAAATTTGGGCTTCACCTGTGAAGTGGAAAATCCACTGCTCATCAGCTCTGATTGCTAGACTGCCTCTCCAAATATCCCTAGAGGGGGTGTGAGTGGGTGATGTACGTCTTATGCATTTTCTCATTTTTCCACATGACGGGAACAGCAACTCTTTCCCCTCAGGAATTTTTGATCACTGGACTTGTGTCAGTCTTTGAGAGAAAACTGTATTTTCTGTTTAGTGAACTCAGTTTCTGATAATGTATAAACAAAGTATTCTGAGGAAATAAACAGTCTTACTGCTATATTATTTATACTGTAAAAGGAATTATTATATTGTACTTATTTCCAAACAAAAATTCAGTTTACAATTTTATCTTTCAGTGTAATTTTCCACTGGATCCCAATGGTTTGCCATACATGTAAGTCAGAATTTAGTGTCCATTAACAAACGATTTAAGAGAATGTTTGAGAAAAGACGTGTCTTGAGCTACTGTACAGTGTGGTTGCAGAAAAGGGAAGTAGGAGAAAGAAGGCATACAGTCTACATTTACACTGGTAAGTTAAACATATTCAGGAACATCCTCTGTCACTGATGCCACTGGCATGGAACAGACTCTTCTACGTAATTTTAACTTCCTGTTTCCCAAAACAAGTCAGCCTTGATCAGACTGAAAATTAGCTGACACAGGTCTTGACACAGAACATATTCCACAGGCTTTTGTGGCTGTTCAGAAGTACAGTTGTCTAGTACAATATGCCTGTCATGTCCTGCTATAATCTACTGTTATCACACCTTCTTCTTTTTAAGAAACAGCCTGTCCCCACCCCCCCACCCCTGCTGTCCCTGGCTTTCAGTACTCCAGCACAAAACCCACAACTCCTGTCAGTGTGCCTTGGGACACTTCAGCTCCTGAAAGTCCTGTTGCTCCCCCTTTTTCTGGTCATGTTCAGGCTAGATGACTTTTTGTATCTCCTTTAGCCTTTGTAGGAATCAAACCCTTTCTTGGTGTATGGCTCAGACATCTACTTCTCTCTGGTGTCTTCTTATCACATTAGACGGACATGTGAAGTTGTTGTGCCTACTGTGACACTGTTGGAGGGCAGTGGGAGAATGAGGACGTTGAAGTGGCATAGTACTATCTATAGCAGCAAACAGGAATGCTCCCCAGAATATGGACAACAAAATGGATGTGCAGTCAATACACTCAAGGGCAGGACTGCCACTCAGATGGGCCTAGGTAGGATAAAAGAATGAGCTGACAAGAACATTTTGAAATTGAAGATGGACAAAAGCAGATTCCTACACTAGGAACAGACATACTTCCAGCATTGGTACAGTGTAGTGATGGACTGACTGGGGTTCAGATCCACTGAAAAGGCCCTAGTTGTCCTGGTGGACAGCAGGCAAAACATGAGTCAGCAGTGTGCTCTGGCAGCAAAGAAGGCCAACAACATCCTGTGTTGTATTACTGGGAAGTAATGTCACTGGGAAGTGCTCACTCCCCTTTACGTAACTCTTACAAAACCATGTCCTAAGCACTACACCTAGTTTTAAGCCCTCCAGTAAAAGAAAAACATTGATAAACTTGTGTGTGCCCATTGATGGTCCGGGGCTGGAGCATGTGCCCTCTGAGGAAAAGCTGAGGGAACTGATCTTGTATAGCCTGGAGAAGAGATGGCTTTGAGGAGACCTGCCAGTAGCCTTCCAACTCCTATAAGGAAGCTGTTGAGAAGACAGAGTCAAGCTCTTTACAGAGGTGCATGGCTGGAGGACAAGAGTCAATGGACTTAAATTATGATAGGTCAGGTTCCAAGTAGATACAAAGAAAAAATTGCTCAGTATAATTAAGAACTGGAGCTGGCTGCCCCAAGAGATTGTATAATCTCCAGCTCTGGAGGTTTCCAAGACCCAGCTGGACAAAACCCTAAGCAATCTGATCTGAGTTGCATGTTGAAACTGTTTTGAACGTAAGGTTGAATTAGATGGCTTCACAAGATCTCTTTTGTGGGGTGTTTTCACAGTCTACCCTTGGCAAATGGCCTGGATAACAGCATCTGTTAGGTAAGAACATGAGGCTATTTAATGTGTGTGCCTGGTTGAATGTGCAAAACTAGAGAGCATTTGCCCGCAGTTCATTGTGCTAAATAGAAAGACAACTGATCATGTAAAAGCAGAAGACAAACATCAGCTGGACAAAGAGTAACTAAGGAATTACACAGGGACTTTTGAAGCGAAGCAGGAATCAGCCTGAGAAGAAGTATAAAAGAAACATGACAAGTTGTAACATGTGGGTAAAGACCTTGAGTAGACACAGCAGCAGTAAAAACTTGGTTTGACACTGCTAGAAGTTATCCCATTGGCATCACACCTCTGCCTTGTTCAGACGGACCAGTCTGGTCAGATGCCATAAGCTGCCTACTCTCTGGCCAGGGGCAACAAACAGTACAGGCTACTGCAAGCAGGTACCCACACCTCCTGGGGTGCATATGAGCTTGTGGGTGCAGCCTCACCATCTGCAGGCAGCAGCATGGGGCCTCACAAGGTGAGAGCACCCACAACTCCCCCAGCACGTGTGTGAAAGTAGGGGAGCCTGCACCCCAGACAGGGCAGGGAGGTGCTTGTAACCCACATGTGCTGTTAGGGAGGGGTTGTGTGTGTAACGCTGTGTGTATGTTTGTGATTAAAACTCCTTGGGAATAGTTACAGAGCATATTTAGAAATTTGTATAGATTTATTAACATTTTGTAAATGTGTTCTGCTTTATCTGCTATATTAACAATATTCATCCTGCATGTATAGTTCATTGATTGCTGGTTAATTACATGTCATTGGCAAACTAATAAACCATTTCAAACCTGCTCTTGGTTTAAACTATGCAAAATTAATAGTTTTTCTCTGTGACACTTTCAAACATGAATGATTCTGTGATTTTATCCTGTTATAGCATATTAATTGTCAAAGTGTGTTTGGGAATTCTTTGGGAAGGTACTAGTAAGCACAGGCCAAATTCGTGCCCACAGATATTTCTGCAAGTGCTTGAATTCACCACTACAGAGGTAGGTAGTGTCCTGCTCCATGCACCGAGCATCACGCCCTAATACTAATATCCAAGTTTCAAGGGGACCAGATTTTACAGAGCTGAGTCCTATACACATTTAAGAGCATAGTACTCAGTGCATTGATTTTTTTGGAACACGACTCATCTGCAAGCATCAGATATGTGGGACAATCTGACCTCTTAAACCTTTCTGAATATTTAACTTAGTTTGATTAGACACTGGAATTGTGTAATCTTCTAGCTGTTTGGGGATAACTGAAGAGGCAGAAGGAAACAAAGGCGGAATTGCAGCCTCACAGCATTCGGACCTGTCCTAAAAAATTCTTAGGAACAAGCCTACCATTATTCCTTAAGGAATCTTGCTGTTGTGTTTCCCCTTCCTGTTTTTCAAGACACAATCTAGCCCTTAGTATACAGTCAAATTGAGATTATGTTCTCACCCCCTCATGAGCATGTGCTTATCTTTCGGTTGTAACGGCAGATAGTGCAGTGAGTAGCTGAAGATGCCCAGTCTTGCATAAGGGCTGCTATGCTCATTTGTCTTTACAGGGGAGAAAGAGAAGTGTTGTGTTAAAATCTGAATTCACAAAGCTCAAACTCCAGATCACACTGTTGTTCAAACATCATTACACTTCTCATCTTTGTATAGACTGCAAGAGGCTGTATTTTAGACCTGTCAACAGGGCTAAGAATCATAGCCAACACAGGAAACGGTTTGAATTCCTGGCAGTATTGGATGTTGCTGGAGCCAAATGATTAATGGAGAAATGAGAAGATTAAGTAATGGACTCTTTGGAAAAAAGAGATGAAAGTTTGGGTCAGGGCAAAGGTACAAAAGTAAAATGAAAGAAGCATTTAGGAAAGAAATTGCCCTGTACATTACAGGGGGATCTCATCTTTACAAAGACAGGTTCTCCACAAGCCCTTATAGCTAGTTTTTCTAGTTTTCTTCCCTGTGAGTTCTTTGTCTTTCTTCTCTTTGACCTCCTGTACTCTTACAGCACCATGTTAAGTAAATGCTCAGAGTTAAAGCTAATCCCCATAGAAAAGATGTAAAAGTATCTAAGTGAACAAGTCAATGAAAAAGAAAAGATTGGCTGACACAGAAATGTCAGTATTATTTTAGTATCACTGGTACACTTTATCAGCTAGCACAACAGTAAAGAAGATAATCTTACTAGATAGACTACTTAAGAAAGTGTATGCATTAAAAGAAAACAGTCTTGCACCAGGGACTATGGGAATCAAAAGGAGATATGGAAAGCCAAACTACAGCTCTGTACAGCATTAACTCCCACATCTTTAACCCACTGAGACTACTGGACAGTCTCTGGACAGTATCACTGGAAAGTAAAGAACATGAAGAGGACTGATAAGCCAAAGTAAAGTGGAAAGTAATAAGGAGAAAACAGTGTAGACAATTGTTTAATACTTGCTTCAGGATCCTAAGCAATGCTTTGGAAGATCAGTGCAATCAGGCTGCAAGAAAAGAGATGCAAAATAAGCAAAAGAATCTGTTGCTGTATCAGAGTTCACAAGCATAAAAGTCCAAATACTTGTTACCTTGCCATTTTGCGTCTGAAAAAGAGGATGGAGCTCCAGAGCCAACTATGTGAAAAATTCAATAATTGCTTCCATTTGAAAATTGGTTTAAGCTAACCTCTATTTTTACTGCCAAAAAAATCGTTTACTTTTCAGAGTCCATCCCTGAAATTTCCTCCTTTTCCTTCCGTTTGTACTAAAATATCTGTATGATTCTGAATATAGATGCTTCTAGTTCTGGCAGATATTTTTCTAGTCACTTTCACGGGGCATGGCTTGCTGTGTCCTTTGTGGGACATAGTTATCTGGTTACAGTTCTAAAATTTATTTTTTAAAATGACAGGTTACTCACCTATACTGATAGATCAGTGAAATGCTTTCCCTCTTGTTCTTATCAACTTGCCTATCAAAACTGAATGACTGTTCCTAGAATTAAAACCTTCAGGGAAACATTTTTTGTAGAGAATGGACCATAAAATCTCATTCTGCTGCTGGGACTAAAAAACATCTGACTTTTCTTTCATTGCAATTTAAAAAAAAATTGCATGAGAAGAATTTTCCTCAATAAAATACAGTTTTCATTGTAAGAATATCAGTTTGCAAAGATGACTTCTGAGAGAAAAAAATCTAGACTATTTCCTTATAGATTCAATTTATTAATACTGAATGCTATTAGCTGCTATTTCACTCTATCAGACAAATCCATAATGATCTTGCAGAATGCTTGGATATCACCAAATCTGATTCTTCTCCAAGAAAAAAAAAATCTGCAGAAGTGTTTTGTTGAACTCCTCCCACAATCGTAAAGTGGAGTCTCCAGACAGTAATTTAAAAGTTAATATATTGAGTTTGTTTTCAGTTTTGCATTCTTGAAGGAGTATATTATATTAACTGGGAATGACCAATTTCGATTTTATTGTTTAAATACATCACAACAGGTGAGACAGCAATATTGTTTGTGCCCGTGTTAAGATGTTAGTCAACCAAATGTCTTTTATTTTTACAGGAATCTGTTTATATATAAAGGATCTTCTAATCATGAGAAAAAAAAATCTGGATGTGGCTCTGCAAGACTGATTGATTGATATACCACTAAAGACGGAGGAAAGGTTCTTTCTGCTTTATATGTGTAGGAACATCACTCATTTCAATCACTACATTGTCACCTTTAAAGACCAATTTGTTACCCTTTCACTTTTATTGTTAAAATTACTGGCATCAGGAAAAAAATAATTTTATAGAGACTGCTATCTAGAATAAGTAACTACTCTAAAGCTCACCTTTAGATTCACATTTCTTTATGTTTTGTGCATGGATAATTCCGTATTCCTGTTATACAGTATATCATAGTGTTTGGCATTGACAGCTCCAAAGTACAGAATTAAAAAGCAGTTGCATGAGCCTTTTAGGCAACTTCTTATATACTTCGCTTTTCATTCATCACTCACTTTTTGCTACCATAAGAATAGAGGAATTACTGTAAGTTATGGCAGGCTCTTTGAACAAATGCATGTAACAAGCGTAAACATCACAGCACATGACTTATTCTTTTATAGTATTATGCATAAACTACTTCAGTTTTGACTACAGGCAGTGATATATTTACAGTGCAAGGCCAAATTAAACCTGTCTGCTCTTCATAAAAGGCAGGTAGTTAGAATATGCATATGAAACTGAAGCAACCGTTGAACCTAACTTCCAGTGTTAGATACTTACAGTCATTGAAGAAGTGTGCATCCAGATCTAAGTTTTATGAGTTTGCCCATGTCCCTGGAATAGGTCTCCAGATTACAGTATTGAAGAAAAAATTCCACATTGGTTGGTTTTGGTTTTTCCTAAGTGGAAAAATAAACTTTCAAATAGCATTATTGTACCTGGAGAGCTTAAACTGCATATTACTATAGTGTTTGCCAATAATATGATCTATTTTCTGTCCTTTTATCTCTGACTGATCTTTCCCTAATAAGGACTTCTTATAAAAACAAATGGGTGCATTTTTTGTTTTCCTTTGCTACATTTGAAAGAACAAAAACCAAAACGATTTGGACTGATTGTCAATATTTCCAGGTAAGGCATAGATTATTTTATGAAGTTTACTCTATATGGTCTATTGTCCATAAAGATTTTATATGCATCTTTGCATATAAACAGCAATAACAGCACAGAGTCTATGAGGATGATTCAAATAACAAAAAATGAGTAATGAGGATCAAAAGCCTGAACACCACTATACAAAATGATCTGTTAACACCTACATGGCTCTCCACAGTTGCAGAATTTCAGTCAGAATCCAATTGCAGAGAGCCCTTTTGGGATCTGAAAGTAAAAGAATTATTTTTTCTTTGTATCTGCTTTGTTCTTTCCTTGGCAAGCCCTCTCATTGACAGAAGACAGCTCCTTCTTAAGGCAAATTAAGTAACAGCAGCTGACAATGTATGATTCATGTGACCTGGGGTCTTTCAGTGGCTCTGAGAAGCTCCATCCACATGAAAAGAGCGGTGCTTTTGGGTAGTGGGTGTACTGGGACATGGTCCTTATCACACATTAAGCCCATCATTGTTGGCACACAATATTCTCATATTGATGAATCCAGTAACCTTCCCCTTTCTATGTTTACAGTAGCCTGACAGTAGCCTACTGCCAAATGTTGCTGATGGTCTTTTAAAAACAGAAGGCATCAAACATACTGAAAGTGTATGAAAAGTAATAAAATTATTGAAGAAATTGAAAACTTTGAGGTTTACATATATAAAAGGAAGGTAAGACTACATGTTTTATGCAAAGGATCAATGATTACCAATTATTAAGAAAATAAATGGCTCTTATTGCTGGGATTTATAAAAGGGAGGTTGTTGTAAACAACAATTCTTCTATGGCATATCAAGCATAAATAAGGATATTTTATGATGAAATAAGGGAAGAGTTTTTTCAGTGAATTTTACTGTCAGTGCCGTTATAGCATATAGGATGTTTTGTTCATCATAAACTACAGAATGTAAGCTATTTTGTATAATATATAGTTCTAAAGAGACAGTTATGTTTCCACATCTGTAGCTGACCTGAAAAGCTAGAAACTGTTGTAACAGCTTCAGGAACACTTTCCTGAAGATTAATTTTAATGTTTTCTTAAAACTTTTTTCTTAGATTCTAGTATGAATCCCATCATATATGCAGTATGTAAAGACAAATGTCAAAGTACAAATGTAGAAGAGCTTACCTTACCTCTAAGTTCCTTATCTGAAGTTCAATGGATTTTGAGTGAGGCATCTGTGCCTTTGCTGTTAAATTCACATTACTCACAAAAGAATAAGAGAGAATCTCTCTATAAAGAGATTAAAATGGCCTAACATTAAATCATAATTGTACATTGATAAATTATAATGCTAGTGTTGAAGTAGTGGTAGTCTAACAATACAAGGAAGGCAAAATTATGGGGAAAGTATCACCTCATCGACTATAGCATTTCTTCTCAGGCGTGGGATTTGTCTGTTTATTCACAAGTTGTCATCATGCATACATACACGAACAATTCAAATAGCAGTCACTTAAAAGATAGTTGTCAAACGCATAAATAATGTATTAAAGTTAAGAAACAGCAGGCTACTCACAGATATTGCAGAAGCTGAGGGAGAAGCCCTGTGAATTATTTGCTGAGCTCTAATTCTGGGCAGCAGTGAATCAACTTGACTACCACAGGGTGGCATTGTCAAAGAGGAGTTACATTAACATCTGGTTTATGACTTAAGCCAAACTGTTAAGTCAAAATTCCTCCTTCACCTGAGGAAAGAAGGATGGTAAATTTCTGATAGTTTACAGCTGCAGTAAATCAGAATAATCCTTGCATTTATTCAGTGGTACTGACCAAGAAGATGGAAAGTCAGGCCATAACTATGCTAGTGCCAGCACCTTGCCAGAGATCCCATCTAAAGTGTGAGTAGCAGGCAGAAAGACAGATTTATTCATGTGTACTTGAACAACAAAAATGTAATAGGGCTTTCTTAGTTACCTGACTGGTTGCCAAATCAAATTCAAGTCTACTCCTTATCGTCTAGCCCTTTTCAGCACTTTGTCACTGGTAAAATGAGTAACAGTCCCCACCATGATCTTGCAGTAAGATAAGCTTTATTTTAAAAATCACTAAATAAATGTTTACATCCTGTAGCTCCCTGAGTTTTTAAGCAGTTTGTGAAAACTGAGTTGCAAATACAGCTTCATCTTCTTGTATTCAAAAGATAATTTTATGCCTTCTTACTTTATACATGAATCTTTGCAGTTGGTCTACTCTTCAGCATTCTAACCAGATGGATCCCAAAGGGATATACATGAAGAAAACGTTTCTTAAAACTGAAAAAGAAAGAGCATATTTTTTTCTGGTCAGCAAAATTATGGTTTGATATGAACATGAAAAAAGCAAGCGTCCTTTTAAGAAAACATGTACTACTATTTGCTGACATTTTGTCAGGTACATAGTAAATGTTATCTTGAGAAAACCAGATGAAATCTACAAACATTTCAAGAGAGAGAACTCTAAGTACAAAAACCAACAATAGACTAACAAAAACCTAATTATCATGACGGCAAACATACTGTATAGAAATAAGAGGATAGCTGTCAATATCCCTTAAGTGGAAAGGTCACTTTACAATTACAATAGCTTCACTTATCTTCCTTTTGCCCGAAGCTGTCAGCAGAAGATAAATGCCTACAACCACCCTAATCACAA
The DNA here is from genome assembly GCF_030936135.1 of Gavia stellata. Lineage (NCBI taxonomy): Eukaryota > Metazoa > Chordata > Aves > Gaviiformes > Gaviidae > Gavia > Gavia stellata. Next base: position 80,942,473 of record NC_082596.1, read on the forward strand.
CATGAGTTTTATCATGTGATGACATGCTTGCCAAAAACAATCATTTAAGCCTTGTCTAGGTAGAGACACTGAAGAAAAATGACCTGGTTTAACTTTTATATGACTTAAGCAACAACAAATCCTTGCATAGAAACAGTAATTTAGGACCAAAATGTCTGTAATTTTGTTCCATTTATTCTTATTTCCAGTCTAAAGGAAACTGGATCATGCCAGTGAATGAAGTTATGCAAACATACATTTTTAGCTATTTGGCTTTGAAGCTACACCTTGAGTCAACTTGGATTCAGTGTGCCTCTAATAAACAAGATTTAGTTACTTTAATTAGAGTAAATACCACAAAGTACAAGGACTGTTAACATACAGCAGGCCTAATTCTACTCCTGTGCTACTGAAACCAGTTGAAACCAGAAAGGGATATATCACAAGCTTTTGTAAAAGATGCTCTCAGACTTCAAATTTTTGCAACACTGCAGGCCAAGATAGATCATTAAGACTGGTGTCTATGAAGTTCCCATGCACCTGGTCTTGTTACAAATCAATTAATTTCTTTTTCTTCATGGCCTACCAGGAGTCTAGAATGAATGCCACCATGCTTTTTAGCGTGCTGTGTTGTGTCCAAAATTATGAGAATCTAGATGGCTTGTGTGAAGCCCCAGGCTGATATGCCTAAAAGGCTTCTATTGGTGTTGGTGTCATGTACCTTTGCCTGATGATGCACTGAACATTGTCCAAAAACTCTTGGAAGTATTCAGAATGAAAGGCCCTTGGGCTGTACCCTACACTCACTTACAACATAGCTATGTAACTAGCCTACTCCACCTCCTACAATAGATTAGGAGATATAATAGATTGACATAGGAGGATGTGGTGGGTTGACCATGGCTGGCTGCCAGGTGCCCACCAAGCTCACTCCCCCTCCTCAGCAGGACAGGGAGAGAAAATAAGATGAAAAACTTGTGGGCCAAGATAAAGTCAGTTTAATATAGAAAAGAAAAGGCCAAGTGTGGAAGAAAAGCAAAGCAAAAAGGTTTATTCTCTACTTCCCATCAACAGGTGATGTCCAGCCACCTCCTGGGAAGTGGGGCCTCAGTATGTATAGTGGTTGTTTTGGAAGACAAATGCCTTAATAGTGAATGTCCCCCCTCTTCCTCCTTTCTCTTGGCTTTTATTGCTGAGCATGACATCATATGACTCCAGAAGAAAAGCAAGATCTTATACCCTCACCAAATCCAAATAGACCAAACTATTATGAGAACATGGCAGTGAAGGAAATTCCAAAGAAAACATAAAAGTTTGCAGGAAACAACAGTTTTCTCTGTAACATTTCAATTTAAAAATATTACCCTCTGTTTCTCTAAAATTGTTGAAAATACCCAGTGCCAGCTGTCCAAGTCTGTACAGAATATTGCATTAATGTTTCTTTTTAAAGGGTGTTATCTTGGTGATCCATCTTAGACGCAGTAAAAAATTCTTGTGAAAAATGTATCCATGCCACATAAAATCTAAAAAAATGCTTTTTGAATAGGAAGCTCCATAGCTCCCATTCTACTGAATATCTGCGTATCTGGGTCTGATTGCACCTTGAGGTAAGAACAACAGCTGGCAGTCTTTGGCATCCTGAGAATATGTTCTTCATGTTGGTTCCCTCCATCTGAGGTAACTTCTATTATCAAATCAACTTTTAAAAAATAAATAATGAGTTACATTAACTCTGAGGCAGAGAAGAACTGCTACTTGCTACCACGACAGAGCATAGCAAGTGTCATTTAATGACAAGAAACCACGAGCCCTTTAATTTCCATATCTGTTTCTTCTGGGTAGTCTGATTTTCCTTCTGGATAGGTGAGATCTGTAGATTCCACTATTCAATAAAAGAATATTCACAGCTAGACACTGCTATGTTTTCCTTTTTTTTGGCCAGTACATTTTTAGTAGTACTATGTTAGAATTTTAGCTTTGAGAGTAAAAGTAAAATCCTCCTTTAGATGTGAATCTCTATAACAGTGTTGATTACTTACATTATTTCAGCTGTCTTTTTTATTATTTTCATAGAATCATAGAATCATTTATGTTGGAAAAACCCTTTAAGATCATCAAGTCCAACCATTAACCTAACACTGCCAAGTCCACCACTAAACCATGTCCCTAAGCGCCTCATCCACACGTCTTTTAAATACCTCCAGGGATGGTGACTCCACCACCTCCCTGGGCAGCCTGTTCCAATATCTGACAACCCTTTCAGTGAAGAAGTTTTTCCTAATATCCAGTCTAAACCTCCCCTGGCACAACTTGAGGCCATTTCCTCTTGTCCTGTCACTCATCACTTGGGAGAAGAGACCAACACCCACTTCTCTGCAACCTCCTTTCAGGTAGTTGTAGAGAAGGATGAGGTCTCCCCTCAGCCTTCTCTTCTCCAGACTAAACAACCCCAGCTCTCTCAACTGCTCCTCATAAGACTTGTGTTCCAGACCCCTCACCAGCTTCGTCGAATTTCTCTGGACACGCTCCAGCACCTCTATGTCCTTCTTGTAGTGAGGGGCCCAAAACTGAACACAGTATTCCAGGTGCGGCCTCACCAGTGCTGAGTACAAAGGTACAATCAATTCCCTACTCCTGCTGGCCACACTATTTCTGATACAGGCCAGGATGCCGTTGGCCTTCTTGGCCACCTGGGCACACTGCTGGATCATCTTCAGCCGGCTGTCGACCAGCACCCCGAAATCTTTTTCTGCCAGGCAGCTTTCCAGCCATTCGTCCCCAAGCCTGTAGCGTTGCATGGGGCTGTTATGACCCAAGGACAGGACTCAGCACTTGACCTTGTTGAACCTCATACAATTGGCCTCAGCCCATCGATCCAGCCTGTCCAGATTCCTCTGCAGAGCCTTCCTACCCTCGAGCAGATCAACACTCCCGCCCAACTTGATGTCATCTGCAAACTTACTGAGGGTGCACTCAATCCCCTTGTGCAGATCATTGATAGATATTAAACAAGACTGTCCCCAAAACTGAGTCATGGGGAACACCACTTGTGACCGGCCGCCAACTGGATTTAACTCCATTCACCACAACCCTTTGGGCCTGGCCATCCAGCCAGTTTTTTACCCAGCAAAGAGTGTGCCCTTTCTCTATATTATTTCTCTATATTATTTCCTCTATCTTTCTTTGTATTCTGAAGTATGGAGAAAACTTCTGCCGGAAGAAAAGCAATGTAACTTCTTAAAATAAATTGATGAAAAATTCATTTATAAAGCAAAGGGTTGCCTAGTAGTTTTCGATTTGATCACCGAGGTATACTGTCAGCATTCTTCAGATTTTTCTGTTGTTCTTTCTTGATAGAGGAATTCTTTCTTAGCTTTCAAATAATTGTGAGAATTATGTGCTAATATTAGAAGTACAAAAGAGCAAATAAATAAAGATTATCCTTCCTTTAAGTGAAGATTCACCTGATTAGGTTTACATTCCATTTAACCATTTAATACCATAATGAAACTTTTAGTACACTAGATCTCTCCTTTACCATTCTTAGAAATCTACTATCGAGATTTACTTTTTTTCTTTCCTAGACTGTAATCTACATACCTGTAATAAGCATACTGTGGAAAAGTTCAAAGCATGTTTCACCCATTTGACAAGGTTTTTAAATTACAGACTTTATATTAGCTTACAAAGTAAGCTTATTTGCACTTTTTGGGGCTCATAAAACAATAATTGCTTCATTTAGGTTTTCATTTTAAATCCAGTGGATGATTGATTTTTTTAATGCAAATGTTTAGAGAAATATCCAAATCTATGATAAGAGTTACAGCTTTCTATTCAGAAAGTCCTATGCAGTATTCAGACTGCTGTTTCACATTTACTTTTTCAGTGGTCATGAAAAGCATCAAAAAATGTTAAAGTATACTGTATGGGAAAGAAGTTGCACATTCTCTATTTGGCTTATTCTGCTTTTCTGTCCATTCTCTGTAGGATTCAAGAATGCATTTGCTTCTAATTCTTTGTCGAAAGAAGAGAGGGAAAGATGCAGAAGCCATAGGTAGGACTATCCGAAAGTTGTTGAAAATACACCTGTGTGAAAGAGTAGGATTTATAAGACTAATTTGGATTTTGTTTGTTTGTTTCAAATAAAACATATTTTTCATTTAGATAGCAGTTGGCTTTGCTCTTAAACTTTAACCAAAATTTTGAGTTCTGTGCTTTATTTCAGTTAGGAACAAAATTTAGTAATGCAGTCAAATATCTCAGATGTGATCACAATTATTTATAAGCAATGGACAGTGGGATCTGAATAACAGAGAAATCAAAAGAAGTGGGTTTTTTTCTTTTCTCTTGTTTCTCAGGGCTCTGCACAAAGTAGGTCCTCAAACCGTTTCACTATTCCTGAGGTACTCTGGAGCATATCTTGTTGAAGGCTTTTGACAAAAGCTGTACATTCATTTTTTTGTCTATAAGCAGAAATAATTTGGCCCAGATTGACGAGTGCATGTGGCAAGACAGTACATGGATAGAAAAAACCAGCTTAATCTACACAGAATATTTTGGGAGACCTGCAGACAACAAGTTACCGAATCTGTGCTTTTTTAGCTCATTCTTCAATGCATTCCTTCTTTATCAAGAATTTGTCATCTGACACACACAGAGAAATGATAGGAGTATTTCTGATCCTTGGTGTCAGAGGCACATAGCCTTAAAAAAAAGTGTTCTCCTGGCTTTAAAGCCAGTTCTTTTTCAATCCTAATTGACTCTTTCTGGCTTGTGGAGGGAGCTCTTCACTGCCCTGTCTCCATTGGAGGGAACAGAGGGGCTTGCAGATGTGGTAAAGCTCCTAATGTGGACAAGCTTCCAGCCTGTGGAAGAGGCTATGGGGCAGGTGGAGAGGACACAATACACTCATTTTGACTGTAACCGAATCTTTCAGGGCACAACCTGACACAAATCCGTCAGAATGAGTGTCCGAGTTGAAGACAGTCTCCTCCAAAACTAAACACAGCTTTTAGAACATGGCTGGAAATTAAATGGGCCCATTTAAGGTCCTCAGAAAATCTCTTGCCAGAGGGAAACCACCTGCTGCTGAAGGAAATGTAATTCCCTCCAGGTTTTTTCTGTACCCTTGCTGGCTGCCGGAGACTGATAAATCTGGATACGTGCACAAAATGCAGGGAAACTGTAGCAGACATGGAAATGTATCTAAGGACCTCAGTAGGCAGAGGTATGGCTTTTTTTCAGCCACACTTTACCACAAGCTGTACCTAATTTGCTATTCACAGTCACCCTTGAAGTAGGTTTTGAATGTTAGCTTTTTTTCCTTTCCTCTGAGTGTGTATAGCTCAGATGATTAGCTCAGATTGCTATTTCTCCCTTCAATGCCCAGTATGGTCAGTTGTTTTTTTCAGATAAAATCTTAACCTTTAACTCCTGATGATGTGAAGAGAGGCAAGATTTTATTCTTTTATTCTTAAGTTTAATAATAAAAATGTTATTTTAATAATGATCTATTATAAAAAGAGCTCTTCCCTCTCCCTTTAATAAGGGAGAAACAACAAAGATGTTTCAAACAGAAAAATGCAGAATTTTTGATCTTCTGGTGCACTTAGGTTCTTTGCTTATAGGGACAAGTCAATAGCTCTCTAATGTTGGCTATCTAATCTAGACAGCACTCTAAATAAAAACAAGAGCTATGAAAACTGTATTTCAAAATCTGTCCTTCTGCAGCAAGCCACAGCTGAAGTAAGCTGATCCCTGTTCTTTAGAAGGCAGAAGAAGATGAGCAACACATTATTATGTAAGGCATGTTGTATTTAGAGCTATTACTTTAAAAATCTGGTATGATGCTAATACAAATGCTGTTATACATTGTCTAGCACCCCTTATATCAGAGGCAGGATGCACTATCATCTCTATGAATCCTAAAATCACTTATTTGGAAAAGAAGAGTGGTTTTCTTTTTTTGTTTTAGCTGAGAGACTGTCTAATGAAACAGATAAATACTGAAGAAAGAGTGTATGTGTGTGCATGAGAAAGATCTTAACAGAAAAAGAAACAGAAAAAAAAAATTACCAATCAGGTTGATAAATATGCATGCAGAAAGAATAAAGATTGATTGTACTAAAGCGAAGAATGTATTGGATTTTGGAAATCCTTCATTATCTGGTGTGCTAGCAGTGGCACCAAACATTCCTGATATTCCTAAAAATAAATTAAGTGTTCTGGAAAATACAGAGTAGTAAAAGTTGTGCTGGTAGTATGCTTAACTCCTTAGTGTACAACAATGAACATAACAATGTAACACTGTACTCTATCTCACATATGAAGCTGGCTAGCTAGCTATTCAAAACAGTAAAAAAAGAATCTTTGTTTCCCATTTCAAGCACATTGATCTATCATGAATGGCATACAACTTTGTGAAGAAAATAAGTTGGTTAAAAACAATTATTGTGCACTTCTTTTGTAATAGGCAGAATAACCTTTACAGAATCCTATGATTCATTAGTGAATATGTCAAGAACCTGTAAATAACACTTGAAGCTTACTTTTTGGTCTTTTAATTAAACTAACAGTGAAAGTCTTATCTCTTGAGGCATATGCTGCTGCCCTGAATATTTTAAGCAATATTTCATTTCTTGCAGTTGTTTTCACTTTAAACATGAAGGTGAATTAAACAAGTAGTAATGTTCTGTTCAAACTCAAAGTTACCAGATCAAACACCTTTAGTATAACTAATTTGCTTGATCTACACCCAAGGATCAGGCGTTTCTGATTTTTGTAGAGCATAGGTTGTTTTATAGTAATGGATACATGCAGTCCATCTGCAGTTGTTTAGTAGCTTCAGTTATGCAGTAAAATGAGCTTTTGGCCCTTTTTGAAATAATGAAGCTGCAGCTACATTTTGATCTAAATTTCAATATCTCTTTTCCCCTTATATGGCTTATATGACACTTAATCATTTAAGACAAGTCCTTAGTTTTCTGTCTCTCTTACACCCAAATAGATAGACACCCCTATTTCACCACCTGCTGAAAGGTGGTGAAACGTCTTCAGCCACTGTATAAACCAAAACTAATTTTGTAAACTTCTGTGTTTCAGAAATATATCCATCAAGGCTCAGAGAGCATCAAGAGTTTCCATAGCCTTTATGTTCCATTCCTTGTTTTGATTGTATAATGTAGTCAGGAGATGCCAAAGGTAAGGCATAAGTGGAAAAATAAACACTGCACTTTCACATTGCTTTGCTTCAAACACATGGCAAATATGGCAACAGTACTTTCCACCAGAAGGTGCCTTTGGCACCAACTGGACTGTTCTTCCAGCAGCTTCCATCAGCCACTATTCACTTACTTTGCTTTCAGTTGCAAAATACTCTGCCTAGGACAAAGTTCCACTCTACTTTTCTGTTTGCATGGCAAAGGATTACTATACTCTTGGCTAAATTCTTTTGTTACCTTTGAGTCAAGTATTGGACTTGTTACCCATCCTCCATGACACCTCATGCAGCTTTATATAAAAATCTCATATAGTCATCTTAGGATGACTTTCATTGCTTTTTTGTATTTCAAAAGTCAGAGATATAATACTATTAACTGTTCTTCCTCTGACTAATCATCATAAGCCACACAAACATGATTATTAGTATGCAGGATTCCTCCTTCCATCCTCCATTTACTTCCACCTTCCATTCTTGATTCCAACACATTCTCCCTCATTTATGGATCAAGTATTTCAAAATTCCAATATTCAAATGTTTAGTCTATACACAAGATGGGAAGGGAAGCTAAAGAAGGTTTTCCTAACTGAATTTATCTCTCGTCTCCTTACAAACACACTATTATCTGGATTACCTGTTCTTTTTTTTAGCTGACTTGAAAATTCCAACCTGCGCACTTTGACTGTAGTCAAAAGCTCATTTGAGGAAATGGGAAGACATCAAATGGGTATCAGGACCTTGGATCAAGTCCTTGGTAGGTGGTAATCTTATTTATTTCTCTGTAACAAACTCAGTTGTGCCTATCCACAAACTTTAAACTTGAGCCAATGAGTACTCTGCTAAAGGGATCAGATCACGACTTAAATCCTTAACCTGCCCTATTTATACAGAGATCACCTCATAGTCACCATAAGAAAGTAAGGAGCTACTTTAAATCTCATAACTTCCCTGCAATGGCCACAGCCTGATCCATGGTGGTCAGGAAGCAGTCAAATTACTCCTGCAAATAATCATTTAGGGTCAGATTTTGCTGTGCCCTGCTTAAAGGTGAAATGCCTTCCTTATACCCTCACCATACAAGCAGAAATATGGTCCCTTTGTCCAAATTAGTCCTCATTTAATCATAACAGTAACAAGACTCTTTCCTCTAATGTTTCCTAAAGAAGCTAACAAATTTTTCACTTTTGCCTTTCTTTTTCACATCTATTGTGTGTTAACTCAGCTACCCAGTTTATCATGGAAAGACAATAAAATATCAGAAAAGTTTCAGAATATTTAGTTTGAGTTCAGACAAACAGCTACCATCAACACATCATAATAATAATAGATCTAAAGGGAAGGTCAAATCAGTGAAAAATTAAAAGGCATAGTCTATAATGTGAAAATTTTGCATAGAAGAGGGAAAGGTTATCATGATAGACATTATTAAGACATTTTTGAAGAGCAGAAGGTCATTGCATGCTGTGAAATAAGCTGTCCTGAGCATACAGCTAAGATATCTATTGTTACCCAGGAAATTGCAAGAGACAGGAGAGTAGGCGATATCTGATTGCCAAAATCTGAAATCTTAATTTCTTCTAATTTGTGAAATGTTTATAAATTCTGATGGGAAAAAGTTTTGTCTCATGAAGACCAAAGAATCATACATCTATTTGATTGATTACATGTTGGTCATTTTCATGGTACCCATGTTTTGTAAGCATTACGGAGTTCATTTTTCCAATTCTTCTGCAAATTGAAAAAGCCTTATTTCAGTTTTACAGGCTGAAGATAGAGCCTAGAACTCTCAGGCTGAAGGAGCTGAGTTTTGGAAATTTGTCTCGTACTGTCCAACGGGAAAAACAAAACTTGGAGTTTAGCAATTGTTAGCTAGAAAATCCAATTCCACTTACCCTGGAAGAGCAAAAGTCTGAACTGACATTTGAAACTCATAGTGCAGAAAACAAAGTTTTAAAGGTGTTATGCTTTTTTAAAGACATTATGAATTTTGCACTTGCTCAGGGAACAACAAACTATAGGCACCTATGCCAATAGTTGATTCACACAGAATTCTGCCTTCCAAGGTGTGAAACAGGTCTCCACCAGTGCAGTTTCTAGATGCTGGAGACCTGTGAAATGCTGCATGCATTTGAGATGTATATGGGAGTAATACTCGGGACTCCAAATATTATTGAACAGTTTTTCTGCAGGACAGTGTGCAAGCAGAAGTCAGGAAACTGAAGTTCTCAGTCAATAAATTTACTATGGAAATTTGGACAAGTCGTTTAATAAATTAGTCCCTATTTCCTTATCAGTAAGGATACATATGCACTTTGTAAAAACAAAAGAAAACAAAACCAAAACAAAAAACCTGTCTGATAAAAAGCAATTGCTATAGAAAAACTATATAGTGTAGCCTATATGGACAACTACAGGCAAAGGGCAACCAAGAAAGTACATCCTCATTTACCGAAATATAGAAGAGGTAGCCATAGTGTCCCATGTCCCGAAAGAGCCTTAAAAAACCCAAACCCAATACCAAAAAACAAAAAAACCCCACCCAATCTCAGAAAAAAGTTACTGTTCACCAGTAAGCTCCTCTAGCTTTTTCTAAGTTGTTTATAGAAAAGGTACAATTTACAATTGTATTTACATACTACAAGAACAGACTAAAAAATAAGTTCCAAAAGAAAAGAGTGACTTCTCCTGATTTCTATATGTATGTAGTAGAAGGGTAAGAAAGTTAAATCTGAAATACATTTAGCTTAAACCCCATTGTCACTTAATTTACCATCTGTGTTCAACATCACAAGACCTGCACAAGCTGATGTGGGCATCAGTTTATAATTTTTATTGATGTTCTGATTTTCAGTGACTTAAGTTAAACCTTTTATTCATATTTTGACTTCTTTGTGGGTACATTCTATACACCTATTTTACATCTAAAAGTGTTATTTAGATTTCCATTGCCTTTAATTCATTAAGCTTGTGCATCTCACCTCTCTCAAATCATACTCACTGGAACTATGTCTCTTTTTTCCATTTTTAATACTGCCATCAGTGAATAACAGTAGTGAAAAAAACCACAAATGAATGTGTGTTTCTTTCGATCTATATATAGAATGATAGATACATACATTGCTGTCTCAGAGACAGGAAATCTGATGCATTCCCTGCAGTCATTAGCCTTCTTGTGACAGCTGTTAATCAGTGGTAAGATTTTGGAGAAGCAGAAAAGCTTTGGATGCTTCTAAAACCATGGTTATCCCACAGTAGGTAACCATTCATCCTTTGCTGATGATATGGACCCCCTGCCTGGTAAAGATGAAGCCCGTTGTTTTTTTGGGAAATGTTTAGGTTTCTCTTTAGCACTGAGCCATTGTCTCATGCTGTTTCTCTTGCTGCCTGGCTGATCTTGAGCCTGGGAGAGGTCACAGACTTGCAGAGGCAAATAAAACCTCTATCTTTATGGTCCTGATAAGCATTATTTGATAGTGAAGGAGTTACTAAGCTGATGTATTACATGATGTACCTAAACAGATATTACCATTACTGTATCATTTTAATACAGCAGTCTGTACAGCAGAGGAGGCGAAGAATGAGCTATAAAACATTTAAAGAACTTCCACTTGATGAAAGAAGGAGTATATCTGGCAATTACCATATTTCGTCTCTAGACACCTACATCTATCAAGGACAAGACAAGTTATAGGACAAGGATGCAAAAGAAAGTGAAGCAATGAAGCAAACCTAATTAGCAGTAACAGGATATTAAATCTATGGTATATCACTGACTCCTTGTATCCATCTAAAAGTGATAACCAGGGATTACTCCAGTCACAGCATGTAATGTCTAGCCTATGGAACCTTTCTAAATCTGCAGTACAATGAAGTACCTTTTATTAATGCTAATTAGGTATTAAATGTATCACCTGATGTAACAAATGTTGCAGAGTTACTTGGAAAAAAGGAAATGCAGACAGACAAACTTTCTAGATAGTTTTCTCACTTTTGTCCTTCTTGTTTCCTTAAATGACAGAAGTCAAAAGGACTATTTTCTGTGTTTATCCATGAAAGTTTATGATACCTTCAGATGATACAGCTGCAAGCCTGTATTACCTTTAAAACATGCTGCAAATGATGATTAAAATACCCTCTTTTAAAAGACAGTACTGATTTTTTTTCTAGCTGCATTATTCTAGCGGCCAGACCCCTTTATCAGCTGACTATTTGTCAGTACAGATAAGAATACAGCTAGAAAGACATAATACATGACATGACATTCAAATGGGGTAGCTGTGGTTCTCAGTAATTGTCCACTTTCCGAAAATTAGAAAACCGTAACAAACTGTTGACTTTTTAAAACGAAAAATAAGAGGAGTGTGTACACTTCTCAGTGCTGTGGTATGCTGAAATCCTATGGCATCTAACAACAGAAATACATCGAGCAAGAGACAACCAAGCAAAGCAAGCTCCCAAGCACGAGAACTTAGACATTAAATCCCAGATAACGAGCATACTTCAAGAACTACTTTTGTGCAATAATGGATCAAAGAATATGGTGAAATTAATTTTTACAGATTATTTTTTTAAATGTTAAGGAACCAGGAACATATGAAAAAGTGAAATGACCTAAAAAGTAGAGTATGTCTTGGAAAAAAGAACGTATTTTGTCATGTCTCGGTAGAAAAATGCAGATCAAGTTAGTGTTCTTGGCATAAACTCACGGCTTTATTTTCAATTTATTTTCATATCTGAAAGGGGGAGAAATTTGTTCGTCAATGATATGATGACAGGTAAGCACTTGAACTGGTTGCCCAGAGAGGTTGTGTAGTCTCCAGGAGGTTTTTAAGACCTGACTGGATAAATCTCTGAGCAACTTGGTCTGACCTCATAGCTGACCCTGCTTTGAGTAAGAAGTCAGACTGAATGACCTCCTGAGATCCCTTCCAAGCTTGAACTACCCTGTGATTGTACAATAGTGGTATGCATCTGTAATCTCTACCATGACAAGCTTCACTATCTGTGGCAGCTGACATTTGTCATTCTTATTTACTGCATAAAGCAGTTGTAAAGGGAATGTCTCTGTCCTTCTCATATCCAGACTGCTTCTGCTTAGTGTGGGATCATGGAAGACAAGGTAGCAAGCACTTTTTATAATCATTATGGAGGACATGGAAGAGGCCATCACCTGTTAGAGCTAGGAGTTAAATCTCTGGAAAACCAGTATGAGCATAACAGTAGTGTCCCCAAGAACTGACTGCTGAAACTGAAAGCACTCACTACAGTCCAACTCTTTTTCCTCTTCCCTTATGAAGGTACATGCCTCAAAGATCCATACTCAGTGTAACTTCTTAATTGAACTTTGACCCCTCATATTTTAAAGGAACTTTAGTTATATACCTGTTCCAATTCACACTGTGACAACTTTCTGAGTGTTAGCACAGCTGCCATTCAAAAGAAAAAAGAACAGGATCATCTCTAAAGTTTGGGTGTTGTTTTTGGCTAACAATATAAAATCAAAGCTTCCTCTACATCATGTATCTCGAAGAGAGAAGATATTGTGAAGTAAGCAGTTTTCTTTTACTTAGTCGTATAAAATTTCACCTTTGGTGACTCAGAGTCGGTGACCTGGATCACAGGATGCTATGCACTTATCTGTGGAAGAGCTGCAAATCAGGTTAAAGATCTTGCAGTTTGACATCTTAAGTAAAAGCAAATAACGTGACATCTCTGTAAATAAAGCATGATGGCACCAACAAGAGAAGTTAATAGTTTAATTATCAAGAAACAGAAATGAACTATGAATTCCTGATTCCATAAAAACCTCTTGATGTCTGTATGACACTCTTTGTAAAGCTTAGAATATGTTTTCTAAACAGAAATGTTAGATTCATAATATTTTATAAGATTAATCTTAACGGTAAATGTGACAGAAAAAAATATCGCTATGATTTTTCAACAGAAAATGTATTAGGTGTGTTGCAATAAGAAAACTGAATTTTGATTTATCAAAATACAATATTTAATATATAACATTAAATATAAACAGTAAATATAAACTGTATTTCTTCCAGGTGTCATTAGTTCATATAGTTTATGCCTTATTTCCTCTTTCTGGCTATATAGGTTTCTGCAATACATTGTTTTACCTTGTGCTTGGTAGATTATGGAAGATACCATCCTCAAAGAAGAAAGGTATTATTAGCTGATTGAACCATAATTGCTTGCAGCGCTCTGGGCAGATGCAATCCAATGTCAAACTGTATTAAAAAATGTCTCCACATTTCAAAATGAGTATTTCAAGCTCCGTTCCATAAAACAACCCTCAGCCTTTCAATCAATTTGTTTGTACAAATTAGGTAGGCGTTTTATTAATTTCTGTTTAAAGAATGAAGTAGTTCCAAACAATTCCATATCTTTCTACTAAGTAGGTAAAAAAGAACCCAAACAAACTGTGCCACTGTTTTACGCTATAGATCAGTATGGGATCTCACCTCTCCTTTCTGTCCTCGCCCTCCCTTCCACCTGAGAAAGAGTGTTTCGTTCTTCAGGTGGTACCAGCCTGCTGTTTCATGGTTCCGTAGGTGCCTTAGCCTTTTGTATTGCTAAGGGCCTTCACTTTTCCTACTCTGCAACCTGCCAGCTCTGTACCTCTTCACCCAAGCTGCTGTGACAGCATTTTCCATAGCTTCTGTGACAGTGTTTTCCCCCTATTTTTCTCATGCTGTTGTTTTGGTGCTGTTATTCCCATAGCCTTGCTCCCACAAACTCAGTAGCATTGCTGCTGCGACTTCTCATGGGAAGCAGTTGCCATCAGTGTAAGAATGACCCTTCTTTTCCCCTGTTCTCCCTGCTGTTGGTTATATTAGTGGGGACAATAATATGCATCCAGAGAGGTTAACAGACAAGCAGTGTGCAGTACCTGTCCCCGATCCAGTCAGCTCTGGCAGCCTCATAAGCAGGAACGACCAGCTGGGAGCTTGCGCAGGTCCTGATGGAAACTGTATAGTCACTATAGGAGAACTATTACAGGGAGAATCACCTGCTGCATCAGAGAAGACACACAGGGATGGATGTTTGTCTGGAGATCCCTGTTACTTCATTTCATGACTGGCCACTGGGAAGAGTTTTCCCTTTCCCTTCTCTCTCTCTTTCTCTTTCCCTCTTTCTTTTTTTATGCCCCAAAGTAACTTCCACCATTAGAACGGCTGTTTGCTGTCAGCTACAGACTGTTCTAATAAATCTTTGTGCACTTGAACCTGTCCCAACATCCTTTGTGCAACACTGTACCTCTGGAGCAGATGCACTAACTTCTCTGATAGCTTTCTTTCAATGTTAAAAGAACACTAAACCCAGCTTGTACTGCATCTGGTTGGGATGTAGTTAATTCTTTTTATAGTATGGTGCTGTGTTTTGGATTTTGAGCAGCTGTGTGGGGCCTAGCTGCCTATTGGGGTTAGACCACAACACTGATAAAAATGTTATTATACTTTAAAGTAAGTCCTGACATACACATTTATAACCTCAACCATCACAGTGAGAAAACTGAGAAAGAACTGAGGCACAGACACTTGCAGATGATAAATACTAAAAAAAAAAACCAAAAAAACCCAAAAAACCCCCCAAAATGCAGAAGGATTGAACTGAGAAGAAATGAAGGAAAAACTAGATTTCATGCTGTGTTCTATAAATCAACCAGGAGCTCCAGGCAAAATAAAGCATTTTTATGACATTAGTATGGTGTTAGAAGGCTTGACAGTAAACACACACAATCTATGAAGTTTCTATGAATAATATAGTCACAATATTCCAAACTTTGTTAAACAATTTTCCAGAAGAAAACCCCTTCTTCCATTAGGTATCAGCTCCAAAGCAAAATTACAACATATTTTCATATAAAATTAAGGGCCATAAATGAGAAAGCACTATCTCTTCAAAAACCTTTCAGAGAAGATTGAATTGGAAAAGGAACAATAATTAATAGACTCCTGCTAACCTTAAGAACTCTTCTTCAGCAGAGGAATAGTTTCTGTTTAGTTAATCTAAGAAGAGAGATTTCCATAAAAAAAGGAATTGGTTTTGTTGTACAGGATAGCAGAGCTAATTTTTAAAAAGCAATTGAGCTGAAAGAACACCCTAGAAATAAGATTTTTGGACATGAATACAAAACAAACTTAGGCCCTGTTAGAGCACAGCAGAAACTATGTTTATGCATGTCTTCTTATATGTATCCGAAATGACCCCGGAGAAATACTTCAAGGCTAATAAAATAACACCCTACTTTATTAATATCAAATATTTGGCAGCTCAGATCTCCCACTCTCATTTTGCTTTTGTAAAGCCAGACCAAAACTTCATTAATATGACCACACAAAATAGAAAGGAAAAGCAAAGTGCTTTCTTACTGTCCCGTGTGATGTGCCTTATTGTTGTTATTACAGGTGCTATAAATAGGAAAGGGTGTTGTGGACAAGAGGGGAGAAAGTATTCCTTCCTTATGGCAGTACACATATTTAATGGATATATATATTTCTCTAACCTTCGCTGTGTTTGTTTCATACAAATAAGGATTTTTGTACCCTAAGTTGTACTAACTCTGTAAATAGACTGAGGGAGTATTTCTGGAGGAAAATATAACCTGAGTGAAGAAATTCTCAGAAAAGAGGGAAAGTAAAAGTTTTACTGTTGTCATTTAATATATAATCTACTTTGAGATATTCACAATAAAGGAAGACTTCATTTGCTATTCTTGTCTGAGCTTCCTTTTAAGTCGGAGTACTACAGGTCAAATAATTCTATGTCTAAAAGATGATTTTTCCAAATAATTTTTCTTAGTTTAAGAGCAATTTCTAAATATCCATCCATAGTTGCAACAGTTCTGGATCAGTCTATACAGGATCTGGTCTGTTCTGCTTGGACTGGATTACTTTAAATCATCCTTGATCTGCTGCCAAGTAGGTATGAAAAAAAAAAGACTAAAATTTTGTATTAACTGCTTGAAAATACCTTCTCTGTACAAATGTAATTATCGATTAGATTTTATTCTTCTACAGTCACAGATCAGCAGGATCAATGCATATCTACTGCCTTTATTGTATTTTGGACGTAACTCAGAACACTTATAACGGTTTTATAAGGATAACATCTTCATGTACTGCAATATCTAAATGTATCACCCTTCACAGCGTAGGTTTAGTCTTTCTATTGTAAGTGGGAATCATTCACAGAGTCAGCTATGTCAGCAGCAAACTCAGGCAGGAAATCTCTAGTGCATTTCCCACACCAAATAGTTTGAGAACTGCAAAACAAAAAGAAAAACCCCACAAAACCTTCAGTTGTTGAAAAATATTATGTGTATCAACATAAACTGTTGTCACTCACATATTTAAGAACAATGACCTGAGAGATTGATTCAATGTGTGAAAACAAGGGGTATGTATATGTGAGTGTATTGTGAACAGATACTTCTGGCTTTGTTAGGATGATGAGAAATTATTTTTCTTTCAAAATATGTTATGTATTTTAATATATTTTCCATAATTCTCAACAATTTTGTCTGTATTCCAAAACCTCCTGCTGCTGCTCAAGATAAAGGTAAGCTTCCAGCTTTCTTTTTCCTTTATTTAAATAAAATGCAGAAGAAAAACCAGCCTCCTCTGGGTGGGAGGACAGAAAATGAATCCCTCCTTTCTTGTCAGCTGCCTTCTGCTATAATTTGGCATTCTAATTCAAATGAATAGAACTTGCTTGGTTTCCATAAGCCAAGGAAATACTTTTATGTACATTTCATGATGTGTGACATAAAATCCTGTGTTCTGTCTTATAATTGTAAGTGTAACTTCAGAGAACTTAGATTCCACTATTTTTCTTATGTTGCATTGTATTTGCTCCTTTAAGACATCATGAAACTTCTGTTGTGATTTACAGTTCCTTAGTGTTTGTTTATATATGCATCTAGGTGAAAACTTACCTGCAGTATTGGAGGTTCTTAGAACCTCGAAACCTGACCAGTTTTAGAAAGTGTTTTCTAACCTGCAGGATGAAGTCTCTGAACACATATTATGTTAATGTGCTGGTTTTGGCTGGGATAGAGTTGATTTTTTTCATAGTAGCTAGTATCAGGCTATATTTTGGATTTGTGCTGAAAACAGTGTTGGTAATTCAGGGAAGTTTTCACTGCCGCTGAGCAGTGCTTACACAGAGTCAAGGCCTTTTCTGCTCCTCACACCACCCCACCAGCAAGTAGGCTGGGGGTGCACAGTAAGTTTGGAGGGGACACAGCTGGGACAGCTGACCCCAACTCACCAAAGGGATATTCCACACCATATGACATCGTGCTCAGCAATAAAAGCTGGGGGATGAAGGAAAGGGGGGACGTTCGGAGTGATGGTGTTTGTTTTCCCAAGCAACCATTATGCATGAGGGAGTCCTGCCTTCCTGGAGATGGCTGAACACCTGCCTGCTGATGGGAAGCAGTGAATTAATTCCTTGTTTTGCTTTGCTGGGGTGCATGGCTTTTGCTTTACCTATTAAACTGTCTTTATCTCAACCCATAAGTTTTCTCACTTCTATCCTTCCGATTCTCTCCCCCATCCCACCGGGGGTGAGTGAGCGAGTGGCTGTATGGTGCTTAGCTACTGGCTGGGGTTAAACCATGGCAGTTAAAAAAGGCTCTGTCAAAGCATTCTAGGTTCTATTCCTGGAGTAGCATTCAAATTCTTATTTTACTTCAAAAGCTTACCTTCAGTTTCTGTCAGTTGCAGCCAAGTTACTGAGAAAAGATGAATACTGATTTAGTATAATTTTTGTATATCGGTAAAAGATACTCTGCTGTCAAAGAATAGAAAGTAGCCTAAGATGATAGATCATGGGATACAGTCATTAGCAACTAAGCTATTGAATCACCTGTCTTGTATTCTACCTCAGGCTAAATGACCAAACTTGAGCAACTAAGACATAAATCAAGCCAACGGACTCCCAGGTTATAAAGACCATAAATGAACTCACATTTCTTTTCAGGTGCTTAAATAAACAATGTTATATTCAGGTACAATCAGGATGATTCTGCTTTTTTAGAAGAATTTGGAAAACTTACTGTATGTAGGACAATATACCAGAATCATGAAATGTCATCAGGTGAACAACAAGCTGCTGTCTGCTGCAATTTGAAAAAACATCTAAAATGAGTCTCAAATTTCTCTTCACAGGCAAACATGATTTTGGTGAAACTTAACCTGGAAATTGCTAATGGTACTAGTAGGAATAGTGGTCTGACTGTTTTGAATTTGTGTAGATGCTTGTCTATCAGAAACAAAACTTCTCTGAGTAAGGGCTATTGATAACAAAACAAAAGAAAAAACCAAAACCCCACCCCAGGATGCACTCATTTTAGTTTTGATGGTTATAATGGCAAGGAATCTTAAAAGAATATAACCACAGTTATGCTATAGAAAGTAAAAAGCTAAGAATTTATGCTACCAGCCTTGATCAGTAGTTTATTTTTTATGTAAGAGTTTCCTCTTATCTCACTTAAACAGTAAGCAACTGCTAGCTTGACGGAAATAAAAAAAAGAAATTATTGTATGTTTTTTTCACTGTCAAAGCAAGAACAGCAACTGTTTTTATTGTTCATTACATAATAGCTGATATCTTGGTTTGGCTTATGACTGTTATCATCCAGAAATCTATACTGCATTTAGAAAAAAGTTTCAGTTTGGCTTTTGGGGCACATTCCAGACTTGATTAGAAGATATACTGTAGGTACAGCCAGGACAACTGGCACTTTGGTTGGCTCTTGAGTTAGGGTTCAGTGATGGAAAGAAGAATTTGCTGTGTGAACACAGTGATGGAAATTTGGGAAGAACAGCAACATCTAGTGAAGTTGTTTCCAACTTTGGAGTATAAAGCAATATCCAGTCATACGCTTGTATTCATACATACTCTCAAGTCACATTTTAATGAAGCCTACTTTGCTAGTGAAAGAAAATATTCAATGGTTATTTCCTCAGAGTCTTTTTATGAGAAAAGAATAATATACTTTTTCTAAGCTTCTTTTGTTTTTCCTTTGATTGAAAATTTCACAGTAGAGTTGGATACCAGATTTCTCTGTCTTTTTACTACTTCTCACCAAAAGGCTTCACTAAATCATTCTAAGGGAATCTAGACTCTACAGATGCTTTTATTTTACTTCAGATAAATTTTGCTGGGAAGCAATAGCCAGATTGGTGTTTTAATGTGTTCACCTTGTTAGAGGCTTTCTGCTGTTGACACTAACTGCTTTCTCTAGTTGTAAGACAGTCTTCCTTGACATCTAATAAATCACGTTAACAAGTGAACTGATCATAATAGCCATAGTTTGTCAGTTGTTTGCCTTCTCAAAGTTCTGTTCAATACATTTTAATTACATGTTTAAGTTAACATTTATATGATTTAATGCAAAACTAATTTAGTGGTGATTTGCGTCCAGTGCAGGAAAGTATTTTTATGCAGCCTGACTCTACCCTTTGTTGTTTATTTAGAATTGACCTTGACAAGGAGGCTTGGGTAGGCCTGATATCATCTTGAATGAGAATTGCTGCCAGGCAACCCATCATTCCTCTCCAGGGTGAGTGAGATGCTACAATACTACCGAGTGCCCTGCTGACTGCTGTGAACAGGCTAGAACTAAATATATCCATTGGATAATGATAGGTAGCATTTGTGACCTTCAAAGAATAAAAAAACAAAGCATGGAGAGATGGGATAGCAAGGGAAAAAATCCTTTGCACTTCTAGGGACTACATTTGGCCCATGAGCTCCCCAATCTAAGAACTCATTTATGTCTTATGGTAATACTTGCATGCAGATTTACCAGGCTATGAGTTATAATAATAGCAGATGTCATAGTCAAAGCTGAAGAGATGCATTTTTTCAGTCCATAGTTCTAACGTATTGGCATAAAAGCAAACTAATGCTGAATAATGTTAATAATGGTGTAAATTATGAAAAATTGAATAATAATATTTGCAATTCAAACAAACCTAACTGGACTTGTAGATAGTAAAAAAAAAAAAAAGCTTAACTGAGAACATTATTTGC
Organism: Gavia stellata; assembly: GCF_030936135.1. Classification (NCBI taxonomy): domain Eukaryota; kingdom Metazoa; phylum Chordata; class Aves; order Gaviiformes; family Gaviidae; genus Gavia; species Gavia stellata. The sequence goes on from NC_082596.1 coordinate 80,962,730, forward strand.
AAGCCACATCTGATGTAAGCAAATGATAGACCATGTGACCAATGCATCCTACGTGTATCCATTAGTATGAATGAATGTGCTAAGTGTGCAAGCAATCTATGTAATTAGATTTCTAATTTCAATTAGAAAATGTATAATATAGTGTATTAGTATACATTTTATTTGGTGCTGCAGCTAAACGATAACCAGATTGTAGCTTATGATTCACTGTATGCCAGTATGCAAACTCATCCAGACACAAAATCAACTTTAAAAACCCTTTGTCTTCTCTACCCTGAAAGAAGAAATGGAGAAAGAACCTCAGCAAAAAATCAGGGATTATTAATTTTATTGCTAGCACCTCCTTCTGAAAAGATAGCATACATATATGTATAATACAGACCACTTGTAGTCCTCAGAGGACATTCTAGCTCTTGAGAGCAGAGTAGCTGAACTGGAGAGGTTCCCTCACAGTAAGTTTAAGAACATCCTTGAGCAGATTATTCTCAAAGCAAACAATCCCCTGTGCTGAGAAAGACAGTAGAACGTCATACAGATTTTCAGGAACATCACACAGCAGAATCAAATTCAATATAGCATTCCCATCTTCTGGGAGGAGGACACTGAACTGAAGAAAGGGGAAATAATCCCTATGGGAGACATCAGTGTTCCTTTCCTCATTAAAAGATGGTCATTTAACTTCTTGCACTGAGGACATCTCTTTGGAATCAGAAACCCAAGCTAGAAAGAAGTACTTTAGGGTAGAAGATGCTATTTCAACAAAATTGACAGCCTCTCACCCCAGAGAATACTATATAGTGATTTATCCGTTGATTATAGCAGTATCTGATCTCATAAGGAATCTGGATCCACCCTAGAAAGTTCTGGAGAGAAGCCTGCAATCACACTTTACATGGGTATTGCTGACAGAGAAGAGCAACAGAAAGAATCTGGAGGCAAATTCAGACACTTCGGAAGAAAGATGAGAGCCAATACACCTATGTTAGTGAAATGTTCCTCATCTGCAAGACCGAAGGAGATGAAGAACCTTAGTATCTGGCTTAGAAGGTTCAAGGAGTAAGAACTTTGATTCATCAGAAGCCAAGGACACAGTGGATTAAAGAGCACCTATACAGAAGAAGTGGATTTTAACTCAGTGATAGGAGAACCAGGTTTCTCATGCCTGAAATAAACAAAAAAAAATGGTGAGTTGTGGAAGAAGACATGCACACTCAAGTACTCAAGCAGAGGAATTAGGAATGGCATAGTGCTTTTCATACAGGATGCAAAGGCAAGAACCAAAAGAAACAGTACTTATGCTTCTATATAGAAGTTGGAAGTTTAAGAAATTGTGTGGATGATCTACTTAGTTTAGCACTAAATAAAGACACATATAATAGGATGCTGAATATTTGTCTGATCAGTGGGAGACTGAAATTGTGTTATAAAATATACAGGACTTATACTGAAGTTCAGTACATATGAAAAACTACTTACCTCAGAGGGTAACAGAATCTGAATAGATTGAAATTCCAGTTCTTAGATAGGAAGAGTATATTTTTTGATCTATTTTCCTGATACCACAGGATGGTGACACTGATTGTCATCTGCTTACAGAGATTAGAGGCAGGAAATACAGCAGTCATGGGAGACTTGACTCCATCTAGACTAGACAAATCTCATATCAGGCTCTAATGCAGAAATCACATTTTATTGCACTATCAATGACTAACAAATGGCTGGAGGGTTCACAAGAAAACATGCAGTCTTTCATTTGGTCCTGAGTAGAATGCAGGATGTACTTTGATATGTTAGAGTGCCTCCTCAACCGTAAAAGCAATTGTAATGTATGTAAATGAGCTCTATCTTGAAAAAGGGACACTGCATAAAAATGAGGAAATTGTCAAAGAGCTGCAAGGGCCAGCTAAGGCACTTAAATGTCTTCAGGTGGAAAGGCTTAAGACAGGATGAAAGGAACATGAAAAGACTAAGCAATAGAGTAAGAGAAACTACTGGAAGCAGGAAGACATCCTTCAAAAACCTGAAATTGCTTCCAAATAAAGAAAGTAGAAAAGTCTTGCAGAAAGGGCGTAATAAACAAATAAATGAAGGTTAAAAGTTTGAGGAATGTCTAAACAAAAGGAATAAAAAAACTCCAGACCCTCCTCTAAACACATCAAAGATCAGAAAGGCTGCCAGAGAGTCTGCAGGAAGAATGGATAATCAGGATACAAAAAAGCATTGCAGAGAAGCTAAATCCATTCTTAGTAATGATGTCCACTGTGGAAAAAGCGGTGGAGATTCTAATGCCAAAATCAGTTCATAGGATCTATCTAAACTTGAAATGATTGCTTGGGAGAAGTCAGGGACTAAAGAGATAAAAAAGGAAGAAATACATGGCCAATACTGAGTGGTATTCACCCAAGAGTTTTAAAGGAATAATTTGGGTGAAATAGCCAAATTACTACTGAAGAATGTAACATCTTACTTAAAACTGCCTTGGAGTGTGGTAAATATGATGCTATCTTTTAAACATATTCCAAGGGAAATCTTGGCGACTACATGCTTGCAAACCTGTATTGGCCAAATAAGTAGAAAACATAAGAAAAAATAAATAATGGACACCTAGATAAAAACAACCTACCGGGAAGGAGGAAGAGTGAGCATGGCACTGGCAAAAAGAAGTCCTGCTCCACAAACCTATAGGACTACTCTGAAAGGGACAGGAAGTCCATGAGAAAGGGTGATTTGGCTGTTATAGTCTTGTATTTCTAATCCAAAGAGAAATCCAAGGCTCTTTGAAGCCAAAGGCTCTTACAAAAACTCAGTAACTATGGAATAAAGAGGAAGATCTTGCACAGATTAAAAAAAGTGACTAAAGATGTTGAATAATAATGAAGAATCAGTACTCAGTGGAGGGAAGTCATCAGTGGAATCCTGAAAGGAGTTTTCCTAATTTTCCTTGAAATCCTGATGAGTTTTTCAGAAAGGAAATCAAGCCACCCCTTGCTTCTAACTGAGTAAATGGAACCATTTCAAGAATAGTAAGAATATTTCTGGACTCTATTTATCACATGCAACTAAGACCTGTGATAAGTGATTAAAGTAAGCATCTAGATAAACACCTGGCTTTGGATCTGTCTGTTTTGACATGACCTCCATCAGCAGTGCTTGTAATTCTTTTTGAAAATAAAAATTATACGTCACATGTATTGATTAAAGAAGTATTGCTGAATTAAGAAAACCTGCTGTTCATTTTGCCAGTGGTAACAGACCAAGGTAATATCCCCAAATCACTATTTGTGTATTGCAAGTTGTGATTTGAGGGACCTTATTTTCTATTCAATTTCATAGTAGTTTGATATATGTGGTAAACCTCACTTACCTTTTTGAATGCAAATCACCCAGCATGTACAAGATGATGTTTTTGATACAACTGTAACTGCTTTAACTGAAAGAGTACTGCTTTGATGGTGACAATAGCATACTGCTCCATCTCCTCATGCCATTAGAGTATTACAGATATAGAAAACCATATACAGTTCTTTAAAAAGCTAAGTTATTTAGGAGGCCTGTTATGTTACTGAAGAATAACTATATCTGTAACCACTTCATGCAGAAGCTCTCACATTTTATATGGATCAGTAATGTAGTAAGGAGGAAAATAACAGTTTTATCCGGACAGGGGTATCACAAACACATTTTCTTTCATGCTTTCATTTAGCTAATGGGAGAATTTGACTTAAACTGTGGGACAGCCCTTTGCCCTGTCCCGTTTCCATACTTCCCAGGTGAGGATGCCAATCCAGTATTCATCCCACTGTACTGCCAGAACCCACATTTTCAACAGCTTTTCCCTACATTCCATTTCACATCTTCAGGTAAATCCTGCAGGTTCTGGCTTTTATGAAGTCTTTCATGCAATATCGACACTGATGTCCATCACAGAAAAAAGTTACTGTTAATGATTTACTTTTTGTGTCTGTGCAGGACAGTATCAGAATACTTGCAGTAGAAGTATTTCTGACAGTATCAGTAATATCATAAAGTCAAATATTTTAATGGGTAAATCAATACATTAAAAAAAGAAAATAAACATCTTTGAACACATAGTTCAGGTAGGTATTTTTGATTTCTGCAATGTGTACAGGTGCTGTGAAATGCTTATTATAGCCTATGTCTGTTTTGATTTGTGGAAAAATATTATCCCTTATTAAAATGCAACTTATATTCATTATAGAAAAAAAGGTCTGTTTGACTACTTTATCCTAGTACTGTCGTATTCCTTTGTCACCTTAAGGTAATTACATACAAAATCACCTTGTTTTTGGAATGCTAGAACTATTATGTTCTTCTATCTACAATATGTATTATGTCTCCCTGGCAGGGACCTATCCCAAAGGATTTCAGTGAGCAATGTGCATATTTGTTTTGTTTCATACTTAGCTTGTGCTAGACTTATGCAACACACTGACTTGCACACATCAAGATGAAAGTATTTCCGTTACTCCCTGCTCTTAAATAGCTTGATCTCATTCACTTGCAGTGCTATCAAGATTTGTCTGGTTTTACCTTTCCTCATCACTGATCCCCAATTTTCAGTTCTGCCCAAATTTGCTATCATCTTTTAAACACTTTGTTTCTAAATCAGCATGGAAATCATGGTGTCCAGTGCCCTCAACTTGCAAGTCATCAAAATGTTCATGTAACTGTAAATTGCAAAGCATATACCTCAAGAAGCTGAGCAGAGGGGAAACTCTGGGCTTAGTTACCAGACACGAGAGACTGAGATAATACTATGTGTGGGTGATACCACACTACTCCAGGGGTGCAACTGATTTCCAGCTTGACTCAGTCATACTGGTTTACCCCATAATCCTGGGACAAACACAGTTCTACTACTGGTCATGTGGCATCACTATGAGAGTTGCTCTCAAATTAACTGGGCTGCATGCACCTCCTAAGCAGTCATTCTGTTCCCTAGTATATTGCTACTGTCTTGCTCTATTTACAGACAGTACTTATCAACTGTTCAATATATTCCTCTTGTCTACTTGTATAACTTCCAAGACTATGAAAAATACATGTCTTGGTTCCTTGTTTTCTTATAATTCTGTGTGAACAACATGGTTTAGGTTATTTTCTTGTCACGATGGCTTTGTGCCTTGTTCTGTTTCTACAACTGAAGAAAAGCAGGGTTGAAAATTACTGAGGTTATTTGCGAAGTTGCGGTAAGCTGACATAATGCTAAACTTCAAAAGGTTTGAGAAAGATTTGCTTTCTGCTAATAGTAATTTTTTTCCCCGAATATGCTCGATTACATGTTTCTAAGTAAGAAGCATATTAAAAGAAAGATGTCTTCAGAAGACTGAGTATCTCATTTAGGTTAAAATTCATTCATGACTACTCTGGGTTATGTAGCATTTACCTAGCTAACTAGTCCCTACTGACTAAACAGGAAGACAGATTCTGCATACTTATCTATTTGGATTATCATATACATATAATTCACTTTGAAATAAATGGCTGCTATTAAAAATTATAAATCATTTCAATAAGATAATGGGTTAATATTAAAAAAAGTTGCAACATTTTTCTTTTCTATACTTACTATGAAATCTGGTATATGTTGAAGTCTATCTGGGACACTGTTTTTCTGTAAAAGGCAGGTGCTTCTGTTTACGTGCTACGAACAAACTACAGCAAGCTTTCCAGCTGCTTTTTTTGTTTATGCCAGGTATTACTGTCACGGCTATTAATCCTGATGTAACTTTTAAATTGGAATTTAAAACACTCCATAATGATGTGACAAGAATGATTTGATTTCTTTGTATTCTACTATAAATATTTCGAAGCAACTCCATTCTCAATCAAAGCTGATGTTCTCAACAGACAATTGGAAAGTCTACTCAGGATGGTATTCATTTCCTAAGTGACATCAAACAGAAATGCATCTCCTGGCTGTATGTGTGGTATATACATGTTTTATAGAATTTATAAGTATTTGACAGTTTGAATTCTTTTTGCCACATTCCGATGCCATTTAATAATGCTCTCAGACTTAATTCTGTCCGTAAGAAATGGAGTAGTTTTAGCATAACTAGATTAAGCCTAGATATTCATAGAATAATACGCATTTTTTAGAAAGTGTGTTTATGCATACTGCATTGATGACTGAATGTGTAAATACCTGTTTACGTCCAGCTTTTAGTCTTAATTCTCTGTAAGAGTATAAGTCATCATATGCGTACAGAAACTTACTTCTTCCATAGAGATTAAGTGACAGAAGAGCCAAATATCATAGTGTGAATAGTATTGTTTTAGATTGGTTTAGCAATTTGAAGTCACAGTGCTATTTAACATATGGAGAAGTGATTAGTAGAGCAAAACTTACGCACTGGTTAAATTAATGCTACAGTGAGGAAAAAGTGCTTTCCACTTTGAGTTTGTCTACTACTAGTGTCAATATAAAAAAAATCATATTTTAGTAAAAGTTTGAGTCTGAGTAGGATGTTAATAAGGGAAGTCATCCATGGGACTTTAAAAATTCTTCATTAAAATGAATAGCTCTCACACTCTCACTCTATTCATTTCACATCCAACATCCCATCCAATTTGTGGAAGTCACAATCTGAAGTATGCCACTTGAGAATAGAGCTTAATGAGTACCATTCTTTAATTACATAAAATGAGAAGAAAAATGTGAACAATCACACTGACAAGTGCCCTTTTTAGAACACTCAAGAAAAGGTCCGTAGCACAAAAAAGGGTGAGCATGAAGATAGTTTGCATAATATTGGTTAGCTTAGTTTTGTCAGTTTGAAAGTAAGTACAAACACACAGTGATGAAATCTCAGTCATACTATTCTATTCTGTTACTTTCACACAAGGAGAAGTTATCAGTGACAAGATAGCAACAGTTCATAATTTCATAATAGATAATTATGACACCTCCCTCCTTTCTTTTGGTGGCTTTTATTTTCTATTTCACTACATTTCAATCTATTTAATTTTCTCCATGCTCTGTTATACTGTATTAGAGAATGCGGTATTCTATATTTCTATTTCTTTTTTTTATGTGCTTCATGCCCCAAAAAGAAGAATTGCTTGCAATGTTCATGCAGTGAGGTTGTTAAATTTCACTAACAGATGATAAAGACTATAGATACTGAACATATCCCAATCAAACATTCTGCAATACTTAAGGATAAATATATAATGCTTTGTATGAGGAAAACTATATAATACTGAGGTACTATGACAAATTTGCTATATTCCAAACCTAAGCTTGAAGATTTTGTTTCAAATGTCTGTACAAAATGATGAAGACATAATCAGTCTAGATTAGTGACTTAGTGATTAGATATTCGTTTACAAAATGTTCAAATATTTAATTAAAATGTAAAATTAAGAATACTTAAATATAGTCTTTAAGATTTCAACATATTCCCTAAAACAAGGTTTCCCAAATATTTGAAAAAATATTATAAACTCTCCAATTAAATTTAGAGTAGAATTAATCTTCCAAAATAATTTTGGTTAATTTTATTTATTTCTCTAAAGCAACATTTTATTAGGCAATGCCGACGTTATTATTACCCATATAAAAACATAAAAAGTTATATAATGTTGATTAATTTTAGATGTTTAGACTCTAGTGCTTCCAGAAGTACCATATAATAATTTTTATTTTCAACCTGTTAATAACAGATTAGTACCAGTCTTCATTTACTTTAAGGTTTTGCTGAATAGCAAACTCCATATAATGTAACATCTACTTTACAATGGACAGAACCAGGGCATTTTCCAACACTGTTCTTGCAAAGAATTTTCTGTCTAGCTGGTTGACAGTGTAAACATCAGCATGTTCCCTCACACTCAAGAGTAGTGAACCCTACTGTGTTTATTTTCCTCTACAAGAAAAGGCACAGCAATGGTCCAATCCTGATGCAAGGAGGGTGTTAAATAAGAATTAAAGGCTTTCCAAATAGAAGTCTTTGCTAACTATAAACTCCAGCCCTAAAGCAAACAGAAACTGTTGGCTAGGCATATTCCTGTTGTTATATTACACACATAAACATTTGGCGGGGTTGAAATGATACAAGTTCAGCTACCCAAGAATATTTAATGCTCTTCAGCAATTTTTTTTGCTGAATATGTTTTTACCATTCTTAGTCCACTTGTTAAATGAATTTTCTGATGAGGTTGAAGGTTTGGTTATAGCCATATAGGAGTGCAAGCTGCTTTTACCTATTCTGAAAAATAGTTGAAGGATTTTAGCCACACCTAGAATCAGGACAATTTCATTTTGGTGAAGTGTTAGGGAACGAGAAGGCAAATATTAAATCTCTGGTGTACCCTACCAATGTTACCATTTCTTTTTTTTTCCCCATATTATGTTATCATTCCCTCCCCTCCAGCTCCTGTTACCTGCCCTCTTTTCAAATAATCCACATTCTTATTTTTTCATAAAGTCATAGAAGTAGTAATTTGAAGGGAATTTTGGAGGTCATTAAGTCCATTCTCCAACTTACAAAGGGACTACACCAACACTGCATCAGGTCAGACATGGCTTTTTCTAGCTAAGTCTTAAAAACCACGAAGGACAGAGAATCCACAACCTCTCTGGGTAACCTGTTTTGGTACTGCATTACCCTTCTGGTGAAAAAGATTTCCTGCTGACTAAACTGAAGGTCTTTTTAATCTTTCATTATTGTTTACATGATTTTCTTCTGCCAGAAATTACTTCTTTCTCCCTAGACTCTACTTTCTTTCACCAGTGACAAGATCATCTTTCCATCTCAGAACTGTCTCTGTTGTGCCTCAGTGTATTCATTTATGGCTGTGGATGTGAAAGTTTTCCACTACTGTTCTGGCATATTTCAGTAATTCTTTTATCATCTAGTCTGAAAGACAAAAAGACAAATTCTATCTCTAATTCTGAAGATAAAAGTAAGTTCTGTGGAGTTTCTCCAGTGATGTAGGTCTATGAGGAGTTCCCTAATTATCCCCATAAAAGAAAATCCTTTATTTCCCTATAAGAAAGTAAATTGCATTGTTCTAGAAAACTCTGTCACCATAGCTTACTTCTGGCAAATACATTGCCTGTTATAGTATGACAAGGAATGAATTTTTCATAAGAATTTGTGACCTTCTAAAGGCCACTGCTTCATATCTACAAGGTACATTTCTGCAAGTGTTTTTCCTCTAGATTAGGTGTGTTCTTTAAAAGAAACCAAGAAAGAAGGTTTCAATGATGCCAGTTTTCTTCTCTTTCATGACTCAGGAATGCTATTACGTCTTCTCCAGAACTTTCTTGGCCCTGCTGCCTGTACTATTCACAGTTGTAGGCTTCATTTTTTATAAGTTAGACATTACATGATCAAGGTTTGATCTCCAGGTTAAACCTGTCATTTCACCACACAGATGAACAGACTTTTTTAGCTCAGAACTATCCTGTAGCCCTTCCTCTATGCAGAGGTTTTACCATGAAGAGAACCACACTGTCTGTTCATTTGAATCTTTCAGCATTGAGCTGAAAAAGTCAGGAGCTCCAGCTCTGGGGCTGAGAGTACTTTCCTTTAATGAAGATACTCCTGCACTGATGTTAGAGGGACATCTAGTTCCATACCTTAGCTTCTTCTGTTTCTTTCCTTGTCATTGCAAAATTTCCTGGTTCATTATGATTGGACTTGATGACCTTAAAGGTCTTTTCAACCTAAATGATTCTATGATTCTACAATTAAAAAAAGCATACCTGCTAAAATAGGGAAAATCCACAGGACAACCTTAACCATTATATTAGTGAAATGCATATAGAAAGAATCTGCACATTTAAGACAAAGCCTGAATTGGTGATATCTAGAAGATGGATGAGCCTTTGGTGATTGTCGTAAAGTAGTGGTATTTGACATTAGACATGGTAGCTTGTTACTAAGACTACACCTATAATGCAAATTATGCATGAATGTGTAACTTTTAATGAATTCATATTTTAAAATAAAGCTCAGTTTCACAAATGCTGCTATTTAAGAACATACTGTGGTTGAAATATATTAATATAAGCTGTAATCATAAAACTGCTGAAATGAAAGTGTGTGAGAAAACTTTATTTTAAAACATTTGTATTCATAAAAAGTACACATTAATCTCAAGAACCATCATAGCATCTGAATCTGGAATGAGAACAATTGAAACAACTGTGGGGTCAGTACTCTTCCAAGTGCATTGAATTCACAGTATGAATAAAAACACTTTGCAGAGACAGAGAAGATTTAGAAAAAAAACCTAAAAAAAATATTTAGGGTCATACACCCCTGCAGTTCAATAGGGTTTTTAATTTCTCTGGAAATTTTCTCACACAAATAGGCAAAATATGCTCCCTTAATTTGATTAGAGATTTATTCTGCAGGGTCTGAAAATTTGAACCAATATTTGATTAAGAAACAGACTTTTTTTCTTAATTTGGAGACAGCCTCTATCGTTGCAGACTTTTGCTTTCTCTTCTTTTAACAGCTATTCTGAGATCTGGAATTCTTTCGAACAATAAATTACTACAAATATGTATTTCTTAATCTTAACATAATAAAGTGAAAAGTTTCTGTTCACAAGAAATTAATGGCAATGAAAATATAAAAATAAACTGCCTTTGTAGCAGTTTTTCTAGAATCAATCTGACTTCTCACTTGCAGCAATAAATGTCGTTTATTTTTCAAAATAAGGTAGTTTTTTTATAAAAGTAAAATACCCTCAAAGCAATATAGTCAGAGGGAAGTCAAAGTTTTCATGTCTTCATCAACTTTGCACTTAATTTTTTCAAGAAAAAATGGACTTGACACAAAGTTTATAGAAGCATATAATGAATAAGTTTGGAAAGGACACCTAAAGGTCATGTAGTTGACCTGTAGTCATGTAGCCCTTCTCTAAGCAGGGCTAACTTGATAGTTGATCAGGTTGCTCAGGGTCTTGTATTGTTTAGTTTTTAGCATGTCAAAGGATGGAGATTTCACAAGCCCTTTGGTCCCTTCCTACCTCAATAATCCTGTGACTCTCTAAGATTCAAGTAAACGCAGACATTTTTAATGAAAGTCAAGAGATTAAGCCTACTTTAGGCAAAGAGTCTGTACATTTTAGAGTGCTTTTCTGCTTTTTTCAAACTGTTGGTGTTACAGACTTGTGAAGGGCTTTTATATTTGGCTATCTATATTCATAACTGAATTAAAGTACCTATATAGCTATTTATGTTTATTACTGAATTCTGAATGATATATTTTAAATTATAGTTTTATGCATATTTATTAGTGAATTACAGAGATTCAATTTCTTTGTCTTTAAGAAACTTTTCTCCTGAAGAATAAAAAGGAGAATGAAGATGTCACCTTCTGGAAGAGAAAGAATGTAAAATCTTCCTCAAGCCCTTCAGTCCTCTGGCAATCACCCTATGGAGAGATCCAGAGACCTGCACATACTTGTTTTAGGTTTAATGGCAGGAAGAAAGAAAACTTCCTTTTTAAGTCACTTCCTGAAAATAAGTACTTTGTCTTTTTTCTCCATCTCACAATCACAAAATAACTCAGGTTGGAAGGGCTCCGAAGAGGTCGTCTAGTCTTCTTCATTTAAGTAATATTGGCATTGAACCATAACAACTTCATGACAAGGCATTGTTGCTCTTCTACAGTATTTTTTAATGTATCGGGTAAGAAAGATCAGCCTTCTCAGCTTTCTCTCTGGTAGTTTTGCTCAGGAAAGGTTTACAGATCATTAAAGCCTATTCATGTACAAAAGGCTGTCAGTCAGCGGTCTGCTGAAGGCACTAGCCACAACTGATAGACAGACATGACTGTTGCAGGTTGTGAACAAGAAACAATATGATCCTTAAATTAGTTCAGCATTTTCATTTAATTGTAGAATGTGGCTTTTTAAAATAAGGAAAGAGTACACCTAATGTATTCTGCCATGCTCCTGAAAACAGCAGCGTATGAACTGTTCAAGGAAATGAAAAAAATACAATGACAAAAGTCAGGTTCTCTAACAAATTTTTCTATTCTGTTTGAATTGCTGAAACAACTTACTCTCTCCCAAGCAGCCACTATCATAAAAAGTCTTCCTTATTAAAAAAGAAGTTTTTCACCTCAAGATAATCCCTGCTGAGAGTTTCAATTCATATATTCTGGTATAGTGGTGTAAATCCAGAACAACTATATACACAGAGCCATGTTTGCACTGGTAAAATGAAAGGACTAGATGTTACTGCTGTGTTGCTATTTCATTTTACTTGCTTTGGTTCCCATCCAAAATGGGAGGACACAATGTAATAAGCTTTACTCAGAGAGGAAAAGATTTTGGAGATTTGATGTTCCAAAAAAGCAGACCTTAAAGAATAATCTTCCGAAACTCGGAGCATTTCTTTGAAGTCCCCTTTGGCTTCCTTACACGCACTGTATTATAGCAAAATTTGACTACTGATGAACTGTTTTGACTACTGATGAACCCAATTCTACATCATTATCAGCATACCCTATCACAATAGACCACCTCATCAAAAACAATAGGAGCTCATATTTGTACTACAAAACAACAGATTCTACCTAGGAAGAGCTCATATTTATATTGAATCCTGTCACAAATACAGATACCAATACCTTTGCTGACATAATTGCCTAGTTCTAATAGATTTGTAGTGATGGGCAGGATGCCCATTCTGGTAAGGTTTTGGTGACTGTTAGGGAAGTAAAAGTCCTAGTGCCTTTCTATTGTCCACCAAGTGCCACAGAAATAACAGCTCTGCTCTTTGTGGTGTGTCTTGAGAACATCAAATGTGCATGACTTCCTCTTTGAATAAAAACTCTTAAAATTCTACAATACCATACTATCCAACAGGCTTGTTACAATATTAAAATTATAAAATTGTAAAAAAGCAAGGAACACAGAAAATCACAGATAAGGAAGAAGAGAAAATACATTCTCAAGAGTACCACCATGTGATCTTGCTGTCTCAAGGCAGGGGCAGTGTACACTTCAAATTGAGTGTCTATGTATGTCAAGATTGTGCAGTTAGAAGAAGGATTTAATGAGTTTTGAAGATTTCCTTTAGCCAAGTGGCTTTAATGACATTTTCTTGTATATTTAAATATTCAGGTGAATTGGTCTCTAACCACTTGCATCTGACTGGGAGGAACACAGACATATGGCACATGTTAGGCATCTAGAATATAAAAAGTGAGGCATTCTCCTGGGATCACCTCATCAAAGTAGATTATTGACTTTGTTTTCACCTGATGTCAAAGCAGAAGATTCCCCAAAACAAATGACTCAGTTCATCTAACTGGCTAGACTGACTTCACAGAATACTTATGCAAGTGCTCCAGTTCAGCACCCTTGGGATGACAGCAGGGCAGAAATCTTAATAAAGTTTCTGAGGCAGACAGGAGGAGGCAGAGATCAGATAGATGATTCTGCTTTATTGTTCATAGTCCATTGTTGTTCTAAATAAATGTAGACCATCTTATGCCATAATGTAACTGCAACTGTGGGAATGTAGAACTTTTTGTCCCAAGGGATGGCCTGATGTTTTCTCAGGGTAACTTTTGGTTCGTTTTATAAAGTGTGTTCCCTTGCAAAATGAAGCTAGGGACAAAAAGGAAGTTCACAATCTCATTAATTTCTTTAAAGCTTCCTTATCAAAGAAGGATCTAATCTAGTCTAAAAAATGTCGAGCTAGCAAATTAAATTCTCTAACTTCAAGCAAAACTACTCATTAAAGATGTAAGATATCAGACTGAAACACTACCAATTTTTTTAATATAAACTTAGCTGAGGAGACATTGCACATACAATAGCCTGCCTTGTACAGAGAAGTTGAAGAAGCAAGTTGTGAACTTACAATACCTTGAGAATTATGATCACAATTGTACCTGAGGATTTGACCTGTCAATAAGGAACACTGAAAAAGATCCAACATGTTATAAATCTACAACAGTGTAGGGGTAGGCAAAACAGTCAAGAAAGAATCTGGCTGATGTGTGGACCCAACCACACATTGGCCACATATCTTGCCATAAATATAGCATTGAAGCAGACCAAAACCATCTTGGTCTGGTGAAGATCAACAATAAAGCAAGCCTGGAACTTAATGAGCTGAAAAGGGATTTTTGACGTGGAGTGAATGGAGCAATAGCAGAAGAATGAAGTCCAAAAGACTCTCCTTCCCTAACCTGAGAGAAGAATTTACCAAGAAAAGTCAGCTGGATCAATTGGATACCTTAGGCTAGCTAAAGTAATCACTTTTCATTTGAAATCGGTAAAATGAGCACTTAGAAACCCTTCAAGAGAATGGATTTCCAAGTTAACTGAATTAAGTGTCATATGTATTATTGGTGGAGGAAAGGGAATGCTATGTACTTGTAAATAGTGTAGGCTGCTCATGATCCTTTGAGGTAAACATCTGTGCCTTGAGACCAAGGTTACTGACTTGAAGGAGTTCAGGGAAATGGAAATGTTTATTAACCACAGGTTTGCAGACATCACTGCACAATCATTCCTTTAAGAATCCCACCTTTATCTTGAAGGATGTTATCTTCTTCAAGGGAAAATTATTTCAGTGCTGTGTCCAGCCCAAGATTATGTACCAAAGATATACCCCTGAAAGAAGGGATTACAGTCAAATGGAAGAAGCAGCTTGTTGTGTTATGCAAACCATTCATCAGGCAAATAGACTTGAGAAAGGACTAGACAGTGATTTCCATAAAATATACAGAAGTGGCAGACCTTCCAAAGTGTCTGAATAGGTTTTAGAAGTCATATTATGATGAGCTGGTGGTTACAGGCTGCATAGATGCCTAGAGTATAGGGAGGAGAGAGGTTCTCAACAAAACTTAGGTTTGTCAGGTTTGAAAATGGAGACCAAAAAGTCCGTATCAGACATACAAGAAATGTTCCAGACCTAATCATATACCCAGTAGGGAGGCAGAAAGGTAAGATTTAAGTTTTTTGTTGAGAACATTGTTGTATTGGGTCTGGCTGGGATGGAGTTAACTTTCCCCGTAGCAGCTCACAGGGTGCTGTGCTTTGTATTTGTAGCTAAAATGGCGTTGGTAACACACCAATGTTTTGGCTGCTACTGCACAGTGCTTCCACAGCATCAAGGCTTTCTCCCTAACCCACCCCCCACCCCACCTGGGGGCGGGCAGGAGGTTGGGAAGGGGCACAGCCGGGACAGCTGACCCAGACTGACCAAAGGGATATTCCATACCATATGATGTGCTCAGCAATAAAAGCTAAGAGAAAGAAGGAGGAGGGCAGACATTCATTATTAAGGCGTTTGTCTTCCAAAACAAGCACTACACATACTGAGACCCTACTTCCCAGGAAGTGGCTGGACATGACCTGCTGATGGGAATTAGGGAGTAAATCTTTTTGTCAACCCATCACAATGGTATATAAAGAGATATTGAGATTGATCTTGTTGTGGGAGTACTTTTGGAATAAAAAAAGCTTGCAAAGATGGAACAAAATCTGAACCATAAGAAACCCAAGAGAGCTACTGGAATTGGTATTGTAGCCTTCAAAAAAATGGAATCATGTTCAAATAAAAGCCATAGAGAGAATAAAAAAATCTAGGAAGTTAAAAGTGATAATGCAACAAAAGGTTATTTTACTGAACAACTAGTAAAAGATATGAAAGCCAACAATTAACCTTTCTTCGAAAACGTAAGGAGAGATAAGGAGAAATAAAGGGTTATTGAGACAGAAGATAATACAGGTCATGACTGGTGTTGGTTTATTTACCAGTTATTTTCCACATCCTGCACAAAAAGGTATACACCAGCTTTTCTTCAAAATTTAGACGCTTAAATCAGGGTTTTGAACTTTCACTGATTAATTAAGTAAATGCTGGCAGCCACACTTGTTCCTTCTTACTCTTGCATTTATGTTCTCCATACACTAAGGAGGTAAAGTTCTTGAAAATATGTCCTCAAATGACTTCCATGACCCTGCTGCTCTGTATCTCTCATTTCACTGTTACAACAGTTCCATAAAGGTCTTTTTTCAAGTATTAGGTCAGTGTCCCTGTTACTAGTCTCCTCTTCCTTCCCTTATACACCTGCCTTATGAGGACAGCATAGATGTTGACGTAGTTACCCCAGCCTCGTTTCTCTCTGTCCCTCTGTCACATCTCTGTATGGGTAGCTAGCCATCCTACTGGCTTCCCAACAAGGTTAAACAGCTGTTCGCCTGCCTGCTGCCGCTGAAGACATTTTCACCAGACTGCTTCTCAGTTACCATCATTAGCTTAGGACTCCCTTCTTAGACTCACTCTGAGCTTTTATAGCCCGACTGTCACTAACGCTTGCCAAGTTTTTCTGCATAACATATAAGCCATGGCATTTTCTCTTCAAATACATAGCTAGAACTCATTCAGAGTCTCATTTTGCGTCTGATTTTCTGCAACACAGCCTTGACAATGTCAATCTTTCTTTTCTTCTAATCTATTAAGAACATTGCAACAAAGACTGTTTTCCCAGTTGGCTTTAGACTTTTCATCCCTCTTTCTGTCCTCTTCCACTGCCCTGCTATTTTGCACTACACTCAGATAAACTGCTTATCTTTACATTCACTATCCTTCATCTATCGTATGTCGTATATCATCTCTACTTTTGTATGAAGAGTGCGACCTTGGACTCTAATTATCCCATGCAGCCAATACTCAACTCTAGATAAGTCGTTTGGTTTGGTTTGGTTTTTTTTTTTTAAATATTGATGCCTTTGCTATTGTATTCTTGCATCTTTGAGAAATTGTATTGGGTTTATGTGGCAAGGTTTTGACAGTGGGAGGGGGGGGGGGCTGCAGGGGCGGCCCCTGTGAGGAGCGGCCGGGGCTGCCCCCTGCCGGACACAGCCGGTTCCCGCCGGCTCCAGCGGCCCCAGCGCAGGGCACAGCTGAGCCCCTCAGCCGCGGCGGGAAAGCCCCTGTGAGAAAGGGCGAAAGGCTGCCCGGCAGCCAGGGCTGAGGGAAGCGGGGTGAGAAACAGCCCTGCGAGCCCCGAGGGGAGAGCGGGAGGAGGGGAGGAGGAGCTCCAGGCGCCCCGGCAGAGATGCCCCTGCGGCCCCGGTGAGGTGGGGGAAAAGTGTGAGGAGAAGGGAGCAGCAGAGAGGAGCTGTTATGGGCTGACCGCAGCCCCCCATTCCTCAACCCCATGCACTGCTCGGGGGGGAGGGAGATCAAGTTTTTGGGTATGAAGGAGTGAAGGTGAGCCTGGGAATAAGGGGAGCGTGGGGAGAAGGTGTTCTAGTTTTTTACTTTTTTCTCACCATGAAACTCTATTTTAATAGGCAATAAATTAAATTAATTTTCCCCAAGCTGAGTTTGGTTTGCTCGTGATGGTAATTGATAAGGAATCTCCCTGTCTTTTTCTCAAGCCAGGAGCTTTTGCATCTTATTTTCACCCCTGTCCTGTTGAGGAGGGGAAGTGAGAAAGTGGCCGGGTGGGGTCTGGCAGCCGGAGCAGTTCAACCCATCACAGAAGTTCCATATAAATATTTACAAACTTCTCCAACACCCATCTTCTTAAAAAGAAGCCTTCTCTTCATACACTACTTTGCTGCGGATTTTTATAAAACCCATGATAATCATTAGTTCGATGATGTGTGAAAGGATTGGTCATGTTGATTATTAAAGTTTTATGTATTATTGTGTATCTTTGTCTCTTTTGTATGTAGACTATACAGCTTAAAAAGCCCTGGGGGCAGGGATCATTTTGTTGTGTGCAATTATACAGTATGCATCTGACTACAGTACTGATTCATGAATAGGGTCCCTTAAGGATACTTATACAGATTGTTATTTTAAGCAACTAAATGCAATACCCTTTGCTTTACTTCCCTTTATTTTGCATCACTTCTACTTAAAATGTTAACATTTTAAATACAAATTTAGGACTTTAATTTTTCATTCATTTGTATATTCTACAAAAGTCCAATCTTAAAATTGCCAGAAAAATTAGTCAGTTATCACTGAAGACTATTTCCGTACAATATAAAATAAAACAGGAGGATGGAGTAGATGGCCACTGGAGGTCCCTTACCCAAATTATTGTATGATTCTAAGGAGTAAAAATCTCTCAAATCCTTATTGACAGGGAATTTTATGCTTTTATGATCAAAGTACTTAAAAGAACAAAGACTTTCCAGAATAGATCAGCAATCTGACTGTAATTCCAAACAAAAAGACTAGTATTTGAACATTCACATGTAAGAAATAATTCCTAAATCTCATGTTTTATGGAAACATTTGTTCTCCTCCAAGAAAGACACAAGAAACAAATTATACTACAGTGATGCACAAAGAATAATTATTACCTATGCTCTGGCTATCCTCCAGCTGTTTCCAAAACAGACATGTGCACACACACACAGATTTTGGGGGTCTAAATTTTTTTCATCTTTTCCTAATTCTTTAATACACACTGCGTATTTTACCAGTAACCTTGGGAAATTTTGGCTAAAACATTTTGCGTTCATGTTACTTCAGATGTAAAGTTCAAATATCTTCGTTGTGCCCATTACCTCCTTTTTTTTTCTGAAAATACCCTAGGAAATGAGCTTACTAAGAAAAATGTTCCTAAACCAGCAAATTTTAAAAGGAAGGAAGAAAAAGTAATTGTGCACATAAAGACAGCATTTTCACAACAGAGGCTAAGTTATTTCATCGAACCAGGAAGCAGAAGAAATTCCATGTGTTGCCACAGTAAGAATCAAATTATACAGAGTACAAATTCAATTAACTGCTTCTGAATGCTGTGCAGACCTGCAAGTGACAATACAGTGTATTTTGGAAACTGCCTGAAATAGCAAATAAATCTGAGAAGGGAAAACATAGTGCATTTAGTCTTTCCTGATTTTGATGAATCCTAGGCGGGACAAGCTGCGGTTTATATCAACCACCATTCACTGGTTCTTTGATTATTAGGAAATGGTATTGAGTTGCTGGTTTAATGAAACCAAACTGGCAACTGCTGAAAAATGACAATTGTAGCAAGTATAATTGATGTTGAAGAGTACAAGCAGCAGTGGTGACAAATTAGGGGGAAACACCAAACTAGCCAAACAGCTTGTAAGCTTACTAAGACAGACAGACAGCTTGCACCATTTCTTGCAGCAGTTTTACTAATAATGAGTAACTTATTTTGAGAAATTAAATTCTCTCCAATTACTGTGCTGCACTTGGTTTACATGGAATGCATCATAATCATGACTGGTCAAATTTGACTGAATGGCCTTCTAGCCAAAACTTTAGAGAAGGGGAGGAAGGGAAGGCACTGAGGTTTTAACGATGATGTCCTAACATGGGTATTTACCACATATTGTGAAAGACGACTAATACTGTCTTTTGTGGAAAGAAAAAGGGAATATCTAGTCTCCTTATACCTTTAGAAATGAATAAGTATTGTCTAATGGGTGTTTGTTCTTACCTCATGGATATTATTCAGCCCTTATCTCTCCACACTGGATAGGTGATACAGAAAGAAGTCTGATATCAGATATCTATAGCCATGACCCATACCGTCTAGAGCATCATCGAAGAAACAGTCAGAGGAAGTGTCTGTAGAATATCAAATCCTTCTGTATGGTCTTATGGTTGAAAGCCAAGTAGTCTCCTCAAATCTTAGAGAAGGTGAGAAACACATAATTGCTAGATCACATATTAACATATCATTCTGGGCACTCAGCTGTTTTTCATTGCATTGTCTTAGAAAATTATGCCATTCAGCTACTGAAATTTCTTCTGCCTTTCATAATTATATTTTTAATTAGAAAGTTTCCTGATTTGGCTAGTTAGAGTGGGTGACATTATCTTAAAATATCAGATCAGGTTTTCCAATAATTAAAACCTATAGGATAATGACATCTACCAGCACTTAAAAATCTGAATGTACAGTTTATTGTAGCTTCTGTTCTGTGTACATACCACACACACAGGCAGACACAGGCACACATTTTGAAACCACATAGAAGTGATACTTGCATATTTTGTTAGCCTGCAGGGAGAATTGTTCTAGCTTTTATCATTAAGGGTACAAAAAATTCAACATTAAATCATTTCAAATTAATGGGAATTTTTCTCTTAGGGCAGAAATAATTCTGTGTGGTACCTCCTGGAAGCCAAACAAGATGATTTCAGCCTCTTGGGAGGAGATACAACAGCTTCACAGAAGAATCCTTTCTACTGACTGGCATTTAATTCCCAGTAGGTGTTTCATTTTCTCATAAAGACTTCATCATTATTTTTACTTTTTGTTCAGAGCAAACATCTTTCCCTTCAGCTGCAGTAAAAAGGATCTAAACTAAAAGAGCTTACTTTTTCATAAAACATATGACATGCATTTTTCCTTTCTAGCAGCAGACTTCTGATTAATCTGAATGATGAACTAACACTGATGAATGAATGGGAAGAATTAAATGTATGTTTCTGCAGGATCCAATGAAAAAGGAAATGCTGAAAGATGAATATATGGATAAGAAAAAATTCAATTTACAACTTAGCTTATCTGCTGTGACACTTAACACTCCATAGATTAGAGTACCACCTGAAAAAAAATAAAATCTAAAATGAAAGCAGAATAGTTACATCTTTATCTTTTCAGAATTCAAAAGAATGTAAAGTGCTTCATAGACACATTGATGACATTATGAAGGAAGCAGGAGAGGGAAGGGAAAAAAATACATTCCTGAACTCTACCAGATATATGCAAGAAGAAGCTTGCAGGAAGAAAGGCAGAACATGGGTCTCAGAAGTAGAGATACTGAAGGAAGATGAAGTAAAGATTGATACATTAAGAAATGCTGGGTTTTTTTTTTTTTAATTCAGAAAGATGTTTTTAGTCAGAAAATTGAGAATTACTCAAAATGAAAGAACTTACAAGAAATGTCTCGAATTTTGAAAAAAAAAATTATCAAAATGGCTGCAGCATATTATTGACCACTTTGAAAAGAAAACCTTTCATTTTGAAGTTTATTTTGCATTCAAAATTTCAAGGTGGTTTTTTTTTTTCTTAAAGTGTGAAATTAAATAAGAGCTAGAAGAGAGACTGCAACATGACTGTAGCATTACTTTTTGGTCCCAATTTTCTCTTTGGCCATTTCTAAAGATTTTCCATAACAAATGCTTATTTGAAACTCTTAGGAAAATTGACAAATTTGGAAAAACCTATATATTTTTATTTTCTGGAATTTTATGTCTTACAAATGTAGTGTTAACTACAGATGGACTCTATTCCATCTAATGACTGAAATAAAAGGAAAGATGAGAAATTTCAACAGAACATTATGAGGAACTGGAACTTTACTGGGAACTCCAAAGGCTCTCTCTAGGCAATTTTTTCCATCACTTCGCTAAAGAAGCAACTAGCAAACATAAGCATGGGCCAATCAACAAGCAATAATGTTTTGCATCAAAGAATTTTAAAGAGAAAATTTCAATAAGCAGAAGATTTTTAAGTACCACATGAGTTTTAAATGCAACAGCTGCTGCCTTCAAAGATTTGCAGTTTTTCAGGACCAGGATGTCCAAGTGGTGAGAAATACTTTGAGTACCTATTCTGTGTAAACAGTTTCTGGTACAGCTTGATACTTAGTCAACTCAAAAAAATCACATGGGTTAATTTGTCATTGATGCTGTGGTTAAAAGGGAAAAGCTTTTTTTATTATTTTGCAAATCTCATTTTACAATCCATTAAAGAATCCATATTGGAGAGAAGTCCATGTACATACAGACTGTGTCATATCAGAAAATCTATACAAGATAGTTCCTGTGAAATTCTTTCTTTGGATATAGAGATAACTGCTCCTTTCCTCTGGTCACTTATTAAAACCTATCTTGAGAGAGGTAGAGTCACTTCTGCAGGTGTTCTAGACCTGATTATTTGGGCATTATAGGAGAGAGATTTTGTGGATGTAGAATAGGGAAAATAAACCTCTGAGGTTGGTCATTTAAAGACTACAAAGCTAATGGTAGGAACTACACGGTGTGTGAGCTGGTACTTAGAGGGGAGTACAGAGCCAGAAGAGAAAAGAAAATACTCTCTATTAAGGACAGGTGATGGGAAGCAGTGGGAAGATAGTAGAACACTGAAGATATACTCACTTAAAGGCACAATTTACATATGTAACTTCTGGTTTTGAAGCTCAGTAATAAATGCTGAAACACAGTCCAAATGATAGGTCTTGTACCAGACACTATGGACCTGACTAAGCAAAGCATTTCATTTTATAACACATTTAAATGATCTCTTCATTATCATCATTGCATGACTAAAACTAGGTTTTGGTACCATAAGTAATTGAAGGGAAAACCATAAAATATTCTTTTATCTTTTATATCATGTAGATAATCTCACCCTAACAACTGTTGACTTCAGTAAAACAGGAATGGAAGTGAACTGGATAAATAATTCTGTATTTAATTTTCAGCCTTTTCAAGGTGAGAAACTTTATACACAATAGTAATAATGAGCAGAAACACTTCTACCACAGAAGTCATAAAACCATTTTCCAGGATTTTCAATAGCAAGAGATCTAAAAGCATATGAGATTTTAATAAAAATAAACTGAGATAGAACAACAAATGTACTTCAGGATAGACTTTGAATATTTGCAGAAAATATTGCTGTGGAGGAAAATATATGTATTTTAAGAAAATGTTTTATCATTCAAAGAAACAAATTTAAGTTTGGCTTTAAAACAATAGTTTTCTTAAATAATTATCCCAGAAATTCCATTTTTCCCAAATTGTGAATGTGTAAAGTTTCATTCTTTTTCTGTTAGTTGTCCTGTTCATCAGAAGTCTTTATTTTTATCTTCTTTATTTGTTGGTATCTTGAGATTACCTGTTTTTAGAAGATTATTGCATGTCATCTGAATCTCAAGTTAAGTATTCAGTCCCTTCTAATATGGCTGCATATATTTATTGAACACATGTTCAAGTTGGGTAAGCACAAATGTTCACTCAATTGCTGCATCTGCTTCCTTTCTGGGAGCTATATGTTTTAGATGGCCTGTAAGCCCTTTCTTCTGCTACAATTTGTCTCTTTCAGCAATATTACCATATTGTCATTGGAAAATAAAAAAACATATTAATACACATAAAGAAAGAGATACATAAGTATTCAGATATTTATAGCCTGTTATTTCTAATGGAAAACTCACTGTTAATTTTAGTCACATCTTATTTTCATGCTGTGTTAAATGTATGCTTCTTTTCTCATTGTCTGTTTTTCTGTCTTCTGTCTTAGAATTTTTTCTCAGTGGTTGTGAAAAACAGTGGTTCTGTTATTATTTAAGCAATGTTTTTGTCATATCACAAGCTTCAGATTTTGAAAATACTCCTGAACTAAAATTTGATTAAAAAACCCAACAAAACAAAAGTTTTGTTAACAGATAATTTGAAAATTTAAGTTTAATATGAAGAAAAATGTAATTCTAGCCTTAGAAATGTAAACTGGTATTTTTAAATGTGAAGTTGTTTTGAGTATGGAAGAGAAAGCGTTTCAAGATTGGTGGGTTGGGGGAGACAGTCAGAAAGACACAAAACAACCATATCTTCTAAACTCTTTACTGAAACCTGTTTCTATTATGCTTGAACTCCCGTTTGTAAAAATGTTTCTCTGGAAAGTATGCAAGCCAGTTCTACTTATAAAACAACAAGCAGAGAAAAATACCAATTTTAAATGTGCTATTTCTCTAGAATCTCTTGGAGAAAAAAGCTGAGTTTTAAAAATTATGTAAGGTAACCTGCATATATGAAAAGCAACCATCATGAATGAATATTCACTGTCTATCATTTTCTTTTGTACAATACTTGGCATTTTGTAGGCGAACACTTTACCTCGCTGCAAGTAAATATGAACTCAATCAGAAGAAAAACAAACAGAAAAATCCAGGTAAAAATGGAGGGGGAGGAAATAATGGGACTGTACATCATGGACAAAAGAATTGGGGAATGTCATTTTGCTTCATTTTTTGCCAGCTACCACAAACCTCCAGTCACTGATATGGGTAGCAAGAAAAAGAACACCAGCAGTTAGACAGACATGTCTACCCTACCTTTTCCCCAGTCTCAATTTCTTTTGTCTTAGCTGCAGGTCCCAGTCAGTGGGTCAGGACTCCCCAGGTAAGGTGGAAGCCAGCATGGGAGGCTGAGGTGGCCCGTCTTGTAGTTTCCTTCCACCTCCTGACACTGCATGGTCTCCTGCTGTCCCATGCTATGAGTGGGTCGCTTAGGGGATGTGGTGCCTTTGCAGGGTATGTACTCCAGTCCAGCACGGAATGCCTTTTATCAGTTCGCCTCCTGGATCATGACTCCAGCCACATCAACTGGCAGTGTCTTTCTGAAATTTATTGGAGCAGGGTTGCTGTGCTCCAGAAATGAGGGCTTCTCTCACTGGAGAGAGTTCAGGTGTGTGATGGCTTTTTTCATAATGGAGCTTAACAGTCTGACATATGTCCATTACAGTGTGTTTGTGTGCCCGTAAGGGTTAGCCCGACAGCAATCTGATCTTATTTCAGCCATCCAGCTTTGAGCCAGAGCTTACTGAAATCCGTGGGAACAGGCGCTGATGATGCAAAGTGCCTAACACGCAGCCACTCCACAGGGGCAGACTAGTGCTCATGGGCATCTGGTCAGTACTCCAAAATCCTGGAAACTGATGGCAACAATTTATTGGAGGACCTCTAAAACAGAAATTCACCTTCTCTACAACTCCAATAGAAGTGCATTAGCGAGGTTACCAAATTTCAGATCATCACATTACAAAGTTAAATTTTGAAAAGAAGTCCCTAAATCAGGAAGTTTCTGTATGAACATGTAGAATCATCTTTCATGTCTTCCTCCATCAGCAAAAGTTTCATGAGCTACCCTTCCTCTTCTACATCAACTTGTCATATCAAATTTATATCCCATTCTGCATTTCTCAAGAAACAATGTTAACATAATATTTTAGGTTCTCTTGCACTGTGAGAGTAATAGGCTATACAGAAAAGTATTTTTGCATTATCTGTTTTTTTCTTTCAGGTAGAAGACAAAAAAAATTAATGCAGCTAAGCTGAAGAATAAGAATGCACGTACTCTAGAACTGGTGTAAATGTTCTCTAAGGAGAATGCCTGAGCTAAGCAAAATGCATCCAGATGGAGAAAGGTGCATGTAGGTGTGCAACCAGTTCAGGGTTATGAGAAGTTGTGAAGCAGAACCACAAGGATGGCAGAGGCTGCTAGGCAATCTGAGCTTAATGGTTAATTATGATGTTCATGATAGATATGACTTAAGAGAGACTGTAAGATTAATTCTCATTATAGTTTTAGGCACTTTTTGAGATCGTCTCCTGAATCACAAGCTGCCTTTGTTTCTTAGGCAGGTTTTCTTGACCTATGCAAAATATGTATGGAAAGCTAATGGCAAGCCATACAAAATAATATTGCAAACATACATAAGACTGTAGAGGGTTTGGTATGACACAAATGTACGCAGAATATCTGTTCATCTTATACTGACTTTTCAGGAAAAGAAAAGAAAAGAAAAAATTAAAAAAAGAAAAAAAAGAAGAAAAAGGAAAGAAAGAAAAGAGAAAAAGAGAAAGTACTGGTTATGAAAAAGTTACTGAAAGACTTGCCAAGTAAAAATATCCTAAGCTTCAAAATGTTTATATAGTTTGACATTAGCTCTGGAAACGATGATCCAAGCTGATATCACTGATAATAGTATTTTGTTGTATTATTGACATTTGATCAAATCTAGCTGTTAACCAACTCAGAAAACACTGTTATTTTAAATTTTTTCATGTACGTGTTTGAGACAAACTATTGAAACTAAAATAAATAGTATTTTTTGATTTTTTTTAATTGGGCTTCTGCTTAACATTTTGATGTTAGGCAACTTAACAAGGCATGGAGGATATTGCAACTCAGCTTTCTTCAATTTGCTAGTCCATTTTCTAAATCAAGAATGTTAGCTTCCACAATTTCATTCACTTTAACAGATTCTAGCACCAGTAAGAAGTGGATGGCTGCACACAGAATTGTACATCTGTTAGGCAGTAATTGTCACCAAATTTTAAGAAACAATTTATGACTAAAAGGGGAAGTCTTTCTAATCCATATTTATTCCATGCCCGCAATTTCTGATTAAAGAAAGTACTAACAACATTTTTGCTTCTTGTGTCTTAATTTATTTAGAAATTGGTCCACCCTTTGAAGTCAGAAGGAAATGAAAAAAAATACATATGGGTAAAAATTACCAGTTCTTATTCAAAATTATCAAAGCTATCTCCCTCTTCACTTAAAAAAAAAAAAAAGTTTTTGAGGAAAACATAATCAGTCATTCTAACCTGAGGAATAAGAAATTCCAGAGTTATCTGTGCCATGATGCATGGGTTAAACTGCTGATGGTGAGCAAGGATAATCTACTGAACTTTGCCCTTCTACCAGGTAGTTAACTGAAGATATACTTTTCTTCAAAGTGAAGTTCAGCAAAGAAAAACCCAGCAACTCAATCTATCTGAATTGTCTTTCAAGATACTTAATAATTGGAAGAAATAGTTTTCAACTTTGCCTATTAAATTACTGCCAACTTCTTGCTGTTTGGGAAATACTTGGTTTGTTTATAAATGCCCAAAATACAGTAATTAATACTTCTACAGAAGTTGTGTACTATTATATAATAATGAACTGCTGTCCTTTCCCTTTCTTCAATATAGATACTATAATATGACAGCATCCAGGTTTAACATGAGTCCTAAACAAGCATTTCCTTGCTTCCTTCAGCCATTCTCTCTTTCCTATACTGAAAATCCTTTTTGTCACAATGCAGCAATCTTCCATAACTTTCTTCTTCCACTGAAAGTCTCATTTCTGTCCACAACAATTACTTACAAATTAATCAAAATGCAAAAACCTCGTTTTCCCTAAAAAAGGAATGCAAAAGATTTTTTAAAAAACCTAAACTGTAAATGTGACTTACTAGTGAGGAGGAAAAGTCTGTGTCTGCTGCTTTGTATTTTAGAATCTTACTTCCTAAATCTGTTTCCAGGAAGGATTTAAATATGAGCATTAGGCTTGGCCATTTTTTAAGTCTTAAGCAACATAAAAGATATTAATTAAATAAAACCATGGCTTCTAATTCCTGAAAATAGACATATATACTCATCTGTATATAGTCTTTCTTTTGGAAGAAATAATTTCAGAATATATGCAAGAAGTTTCTAAGTAAGTTAGTCAAAATAGTAATGACATATCCTTACCTGTATTAATGATCATATATCCCTACTAGCCACTAGGTGGTTGATTTTATTAGCAGGCAAAAACTGTTGGAACACCTTCTTCTGCTGGAAGAAAATGAATGGCTTCTCACTTCAATATTACTAAACTGATAAATAACTAAAAGTCTAGCCTATTGTTTCACACACAACACCCCAAAATTTCAAAGTGTAACTATACAGCATGAATAGGTTATATCATTGGGTACTTATTTGAGAGATACAAGCTAGAATCACTCTACATGAAGTACATTTAAAATACAGAATTCTAGTGATATACGATTGTTCTATACACTTCAAGGAAAATAAATTTTACTTAAATGTTAATTACTGAAAAATTTGTTGTTCAATATGTAGGACAGTAAATTGCCTTTTTGACAAAATCTCTGTACATTAATAGAGTTTAGACAAATAGTAGACACAATAATCCATAAAATATATTTCTGAGAAATTGGTCCAAGAAAGAGGAAGCTAATTATTTTCCAATAACTTATCACACAGTATACACTGAACCTAAAGCATAAGCATTGAGTTTAAAACTGAAATATTTAAAGTTTCTAAGCAACAGTAAGAAATAAGAAAATACAGAAGAGATTTATTACTGAACTGAATTTCCGAAAAACCTTCAAACTAAAAAATCATTTAATATCTGAATTTGGACACAGACTGACAGAAACATATAATATTCGTTTATAGTAAAAATACCTAAGCGTATAGACTTGATTGTCCAAATGTGCTTATTTCATCTCTCTTTAAAACATATGTTTACTTCTTCTCATAAAACAAATGAAACACGGACCAATTCTTCACTGGCTCCAAACTGCTCAGGTTACAAAAAGCCAAGTTAGCTACTGTGTGTAGAGCTCTCCAGTTGTGGAGCAGTGTAGCCTCAATGAAAGTGTAGCTTCTTTCCCAAACATGTCTAGGCAATTGCTGAAGCTTAACTGTTGTCCCTCTGAAACTTCTTCTTCTTCTTCTGCCAAATCCCAGCAGTGGGTGGGGAGAGGGGAAGTGGACCCATGCACTCTGTGCAAAGGACCGTCCCATCCTCATGGTGATTCTCAGCTGGAGAGGTGCCACCACAGCCGGTCTTTCTCAGTGGTTGAAAGCTGAACAGGAACTGCCTAGTACGTCTGTCCTACCACTAACTGCAATTTTCCTGTTTATGTCATAATTTGGTCTCTTAAAAAGACATGTGGTTTTCTTTCACAGCTTTTTCTTCACTGTAAGTAAATGAGGTCAAGACTTCTTGTATTCTGGAAAATGAGACAGATCATCTGCCAGGAAAGGTGACACTGACCACCTTCTAATGTGCCTGACCACAGTCACTGGGGCTGGCATTTTGTACCTCTCATTGGATACGCTGTTGAAGTGGATAAGACCTCAGTCCCCCTGAAAAAAGCACTTCAGCATCAATGTACGATCCAAAGTGTCTGTGTTCGACCTTTCGTTGCTGACTGAAATGGTGTATGTCAGCTTTTTTCCAGGGTAATTTAATGAATCCCCTTAATGTGTGGCAAAATTCTTGGTGTTTTATGAAGATTTTCAGATCTTCGAGAAGAGATTTCTTTGCTTTTATCTTTCCTCCTTTTTTCAAATACAGTTGACTTTTACCCAGCTTGCTACAAATATTACCACATGTATACAAACATGGGCAGTGGAAATGCTGGTACTTTGTTTCACCTCACATTCCCCAGGCACTTTCAACCCAGATGGTCAGGTGCAGTCCTTCAAGTTAAACTTCCAAAATCATCCCAAGCCTTAGGGGTTTATATGTGATGTAAAAAAGGCAAATGTTATGGTGAGATTTTTTTCCCTTAAACAAATAAAACAAAAAACATTTTTCCATGCCTTTCATAGTGCCCTATATAATTTTCTGAAGAAAAAAGAAATCCAAAGAACAATTAAGGCTGACATTCCAGTTATCTATCAGTATCCACCACTGCTGCTTTTTCTGTTTTTTGGTTGTTTTTTTCCCCCTCTCTATGTAGTAAAATGAATGAAAATAGATTTTTGATCAGACAACTGAACTTTCAAATTTACAACTTTGGCAGTATTAATGAGGTATTTTTTAAGTTAACTCTTATTCTGCTAAGATAACAAAATCACACATCTGGCTTTAGGATTTTTTTTTTTTTTTCATAAGGATTTATGTCTGAATATTTCCTAAAGAAAATGGGGCCTACTTGGCTCATGCATTTTTGGGCTTCTGGAATAAATAGTCCATTTTGATGTCATGGTTGGGTAGTGGGAGCAGAGCTCAACCAGCCCAGCAGATACTTCTGAAGATAATCAGTGACTATAAGAAGAAAATAAGAACTTGCATGCTAAATAAGAGCAAACCAAATTTAAAATGTTGCCCTTAAAATGGGCAAATACATTTGCAAACTAGTTTTTTGGTTTCCTTATAAAAATGGGGTGAGTATTTGGCAATGATTTTGAAAATACAGAAAAGAATGGAATAATTTTAGATTAATGTCCTCCAGAAAGATGCACAGTGGATCCAAATATGCAAGAACTATAAAACTCTGGTTCTGAAGTACAGTACTTATCTCTGGAGAACCAAGTACCTTCAGAGACATATAGAATGTACCGATCTTCGATGAACATCAATGGACAGCAAAATGAGAAGACTTTGTAGAAGAAGATCCTTAATTTTGAGCTTGGCTGTGTGGCAGATCTATTAAGAAGTTTTAAATTCTTGTCTCATTGAATATTAAAAGCGTAGACCAACATTTTGAGAACTATAAAGATGATGCGCTCCTATGAAGTGCCAGGAGAAACTGTAGATCTGACCTCTTACAGTTCCCACTGGCATTCAGCAACCATTCCTAAAGGCATGGCTTAGTAAGCACCATCAGGAAAACATGACATGTTCCTTATTTTAGTAATGATGTTCAAAATAACTGCTAGAAAAGAGCTAAAAAAGAATAATGTACCCTAAAACCAGCAGAATCAAAAAGAAGAATCTGATAAAGCTATAAAGTGTGCCTATTTCACAGAACATTTGCATTGGGTTATTAATCAACGAGTTAGGTTATTAACCTATGAGTCAACTACAAATTTGGGGGCAGGCAAGCATTAGGAAATGGTAAATGGGAAGTGGATTCAAAGCAATCCTGTTTATGGATTAAGGATGTACCAAGTTCTATTTCCATGAACACAGTAGGAAGCTGTCAGCAAGGACACCCATCTTTACTCACAATTAGAAACATCTTTCCAATTAGTATGGAGCCACAGGTACTATCAGCTAATTTTCCTTCTGTTCTTATAACTGCATTCTTGACTTTTTGCTTATTTTCTATCTGTGGGGTTTTGGCATAGAAAAAAATCTGTCTCCTCCTCCACCTTGTTAAAAGCCATGATTGGCAAATCACCTCACTCACTCTGTGCAAATTCTCACTCATTCTTGAGCAGTCTGATGTCTTGCCTGGTTTGAGAAGTAATATGCAGCTTTTTCCCTTTTGTAGGTCCCTTCCATTTCAACTGCACAAGACCTTAAAGGTAATAGCAATACCTGCCACTTAACACCCCTTAAAAAAGATGGAAAATATTTTATTGAAGGAAAATGTTTAAGCCTATACTGCTATTCAAAATACTTCCCAAATTCTGTTCAAAGGACACAACACAGCTGAATCAAGGGATGTGTTTCTCCTCACCCAGCACCTGAAGTATCAAACTGTTATGGTGGCATATTGTGACCTGAATAAATTCGGACTTAAAAAGAAATCACATTTGGTGGCTTTGAAGACTACCACACAAGGGAATAAAAAGATGTCTGCATACTTCTATTCCCTTAGATGGATATCTAAGATTGAGACCACCTGAATTCCACAAGTTCTGATGTTGCAAAGTACTTAAACTACATATTTTGTTTAATTTCTGTTCAATTTAGAATCCTGAAGAAGGGACCACAAATTCTAGTATTCACTGGTGCTTATAAAAGGACAGTATAGTGCAACTAGCTCAGACCTTGTAAACGACAGCCACATGCCAGTAGCTTGTCCGTTATCATGTGTTACTCCTCAAAGGCCAGATGAGACACACAAGTGCTAAAATATTTCTTGAAAGTTGCTAGCCTACAACAGTGTGGATGAAGACAAAAGACATTCCTGAACACTAGGTATTATCACTGATACATCAAAGAATTTATTATCAGTGTCTCGCTAACTGGTGGTGTAGCAGTGCAACATGTGTAGACAATTAGCTTCCAAATGCATAAATTGTCTGCATTCAAATCAATACCTTGTTATGAATTCAGTATGATACTGTAAAATTACCATACACTTACTGGATAAATATGACTACAGTTTCAACTGAAATCAATCATTCTTGCTATTTTTGTTATAATTTTCTCTTACATTCATTTCAGGACTTTAAAGCATATCATTTAAATCCGTTCAGACATTAAAGGAAATCAAAGCTGTAGGAACTCTTTCTGAATCTTGAGGAAGAAATTTTAAAAACAGTTTAAGATAACCATTTTCACAATAAAATGAAGACTAGTAACCTTTAGCATGGTGGGGACATGGAATACTTATCATCTACAAATACAGAGGGAAGATTACCATCTTACAAAAGGAGGAAGTTATTTTTCCGTTTTCATACACTTAGACGTACAATGATCCATAGCTAGGACTCTTAGACAT